>NW_022994131.1:0-112991 GCF_012275295.1 Melopsittacus undulatus | reverse complement strand
ACTGCAACCCTGAAGATAGCATGTTAACAAGATTATGATAATGTTCAGTTTGGAAAAAAAGATACACACCCCCCCAGAGTTTCATTACTTATTTTGTAATTATTTTAACTATTCCCTCAGCAAAGGAAATTCTTGCTTACTTCTGTAGATTTCACAGTTTATGCACAAAATTGCCTTTTATCAGCCGCTCTCTGGGCTCCCACAACCTTAATTCACTTCAAAATTACACAAACCTCTGCACCATCTGGTAACTTTTTGCAGTGTAATTATCCTGATAAATGTGTGCATGATATTAGACATTTTCCATTACAGAGGTGACTGATGTTGCTTCTATATTGACACATCTGTCTGTAGATCTCTGTTACAGGTCCACTTCAGGAGACCAACAGATTTGTTCATTTAAATTTATGTCTTACTGAAACTCGATGCCAGGGGTTTTTGCCAAACATTATTTTAATTATGTACCAGTGTTTATTCAAACCAGTTTTCTGTCTTGTAAAGTAGGTATACATAGTAACAGAAATGCAGGTATACATAGTAACAGAAATGCAGGTATACATAGTAACAGAAATGCTTATCATTTGTTTTGCATATTTTTGTGTGCTACCAAATGAATTTTTTTTATGAAGTCTTTGTTGCACTGTGAGAGGAGCAATAAGTGGTTGAAGCAGTAGGTTTTCCCCTCATTTTGGAACTTCAGGAAGGCAGTCGTATGTCCTATTGAAAGTTCAGGAAAGACAGATGACTTTGAAGTTTACATCAAAGTATCGTATGTGATTTTGTTACAGGAGACAGAAAATATGAAAGCACATGTAACCCAGTGCTTCTTACTCAGACATTCACCCTAGCAATACACAACACGGTACATTACACTTTTGTGGATCCCAAAAAGCAGTGACATCATTGACTCAGTGAGCACCATCATGACTACGAACACTCCAGGAGAAGCAAACACTCATGCTTCTAACTGTACACATGGAAGTAATGCACTGTCAGCACTGTCTGATACCATAGTCTGCTGAAAGGAGGCACAGCAGCTCTTCCCTCTGGGAAGCTGTGTTTGCTGCTGCTCAAGACATTAGAAAATACAGCCTGTGCTTACCAAGTAGAGAGCTGATCCCAGACTTCCCCTTTTCGTCATCACTCCTCCCATTTCTGTCCCCTTCCTCCTTTTCCACATCTCCAGCCTTCCCATCCCAGGTTTTATCCTTGCTTTCAATGGTACATTTCCAGAATTACTCTGCAGAGTAAAGCCCAGCCTCCAGGGAGTATTCATTTATACAAATTAAAGCACCTGCAGTCATCCTCAGCTGTGCCTCAGTCACTCACTAAGTCAGCAGACACAGACACCAGTGTCTATAGTCCTTAGAAACTTGGCACAGAATAGCTGATGCAATATAAGTAAAGTCTTGTGGCTGCAGATTAGCCACTGCCAAATCTTCACAGTACCTAGAAAGAACACGTAATCTGTGAAATTACAAAAGAGCAATAGAAGGGAGAGAGCTATAGTTTATCTCAATTTAAAGAATAACAATATTTTGTGTAGCCAGCTTACTTAACATTTGCCAAATTGAGCAAGAGGGAACCAGAGAAATGGTTTCTGCATTTTTTATAGGCAGATAGCTAATCAGGATATTAACTGAGGTTAGTAAATTCCTTTAACATTTGTCTTTTTTTTGGTAAGTTAATATTATAAGGCTCACAGAGCAACAAACTTTGCTTTCAAAAGTGCTGTAAAGCAGATGCTCAATATGCTTAGGAATCACATTTAAACTCTTAAAACCATGCCGGCTTTTCTAAACCTTTGAAATAGAATCACCTCTGTAAATATATGACACCAACTTATTTCCCACTATATGACACTTTGTTGTGCTAAAGCTATTACTTTTTATATGAAATGCACCTAAAACAAATTGTGAATTGCTGCATCTGTGCTCCTCACTAGCATCAGATTATGCAGGCAGCAGGGAAAGGGTCTTTCAGAGAGAGGTGCATAATCACCAGTTGTGTCAAGTCCTGCCAACGAGCCCAGTTTCTCAGCATTTGCTCTAGTTCATCCAGCACTGTGGCACATAAAGTCTTGGGTGCCCCCAGGAAAGCTATCTTCCCACATTGTTATTTTCAGATGCTGCTGCAGACTGCTAATGCACAGAAGACAATGCCAGCAAAATCTAAATTTCCAAGATTTTATTTAAAAACTCAACATTTTCATTTGAGGTGATGATAAACAACTGTATCAGTGGGTACACCACCAAGCTTCATGATGAGATGTGCCAGTACAGAAGTACACTACTAACACAGTTACAGGATTTTTTTAATTATTTTATTTTTTACTCTGAACTCTACTGAAAAGGAAGCACTTAGCTAAATTAGACAAAATTAATGAAAAAGGCAACACTTGACAGGCACATTTATCCTTCTTCAGTTCAACCATTAGTAGTCTGTTTTGCTGCTGAGTAGCAGCAGGCTGGCTCAGCACTAATTAAACCAGCCACTAGCACAGATAGGTGTTTACAGCCTTTGAACTTCTCACCCATTTCTTCTCCCATTGGTTCCTAGGGAAAAACATTTTCCCTTCCTAATCCAAACAGCAAATAGGCAAAAATAAATGACTGCCCTATTTAGGGCTCTTAGCCAAGAGGTTGAAACAAGAAAGCTTTCCACCTCAAGGCATCCTAAAGGATGCGCTGGAGCATCTGGGCCAGGGTGATGGAGGAGGGCAGCCACTTCAGGGGACATTTACTAACAAGGCAAAGGGACATGATCCCAGAGAGGATTCCCCAGGACCTGCAGAGACCTCTGCAGAGCTTGTGGCAATCTTCCCAGTGGCTGCAGGTGATGTTCAGACAGTTGTTGGTACTACGCTGACTGATTCATTGCAACTTGAGGGGAACAGGAAAGGGAGAATGTGGTTTTCCCTTGTTGCTGTGTGAAGATAGGCTTCTACATGACATGATAATGAAACAAGATGTGGAACGTCTGCATTTTATTAACTAAGATTATTAAATAGACTGGCTCACAGCCTCAGTGACAGTACAGGGATACAAAGCTTCATTTTAAATGAGCACCATTCTGAAAGCAATTTGAAGAACAAAGCAGAACAGGGAGAGCGATAACTTCCACAGTGTTTTTAAATAAGAGTAAGCTCCTACAAAAGCCTACTGTAAATTACATGTGCATTTTCTGACACATCTAAAAGTGGTACTTGAATGCCCCATGCTCTGAAGACATCGGGTAAGTCCCTGGGATGTCCAAAGAACTCCCTGAAAATCAGGGTCAGAATTGGAAAGTGCCTAAAAGGGTTTGTAGGACTGGATCTTGCAACCAGCCCCTCCATATAATGTGAAGAGAAAAAATACTCATGAAATATATTACCAATAATTCAGGAAACAAGTACAACTATCAAGAAAAGCCTCCTTTCTTCCTAAATGATGGACAAATTGAGAAATACCTTCCAATACCTGAGAACTTGTGAAGTGCACAGAATGATTAGAGTACTTCTTAAATGGGCGAGCATTAGTGTAATAGGAAATTAGCAGTTACCAGTATCCACATGGATCAGTTTTGCCATGTGACAGTTGTTGTGAAAGGACAAAAATGTTTTCTAAGACCACAGAAACACAGTGTTACCATAATAGACCCATGGATGTTTCATAAACATCTCTTCAGGCAGGCAAAATCAGGACATCACTTCAGGAACCCTAATAGTTCTTCCCCACAGAGAAATATTTCTTAGGGGAAACATCCACCTTTAGAAAACAAACTATCCTTTCACATTAAAAAAAGGAACAAAAGTTTCCTAACTAGCTATTACAAATAGCAGCCTATTTAACATCTCTGCAAAGCCTAGGGGAAAATTAACTGGTTTAAAAAGAACATTAAGACCACAATGGCTGGGTACTCAGAATTAAAAACCACTTCCTTAAAACTGCTGTACACCCTCTAGCTCTTTTATCCATGTTGCACTAAGATGCAATCTGTAGAGAACGTAATCACAGGACATTTATTTCCCCATGGGATCCTGCCTTACTCAGTGCATAGGATACAGTGTCCTCAGTTATTCAGTAATCTTACCCTCGTTATCCTCATAGCAGCACCTTTTTCCCCAGTGGCCCCAACATTTCTCCAGCACTCTCTGGAGTTCATAAGCCTGCTCTCAGGCATTCAGAAGGCAGGGGACTGCATAATGTCCCGCCTAGCTGGATTCTGCCAAGAGAGAAAGGCAACCTGCAGATCTACCCCTGTTGCTACCCATTGTGAGTGGGAACATGGGTAAAGCTCACAGATCCCTTGAATCTTTTGATTCCTTTTCTCCTCAGGAAAAAGGTTAAGGGAGCAGGGCCAGACTGACAAATTTCTGCATGCTCTGATTTGCCACTACCCGAGCCCACAAGCCACCTCCTGACAAGAAGGCAAACATCCAGATGGATGTACCCTTCTCCACCACTCCTGATGACACCCACATTACTCCCTTCTCCATAACATCTATTTCCAGTCATGCTCAGGAAGAACTGAGAGATTCTTCCAGTACACAACTAACACATTTTTCCAGTACCAGTATAAAACTTAAATTCTTCATAAAATATAAATAGATCCTCAGAACATCCCTGTAAGGTGATGATTACCAGGAGATGTTAAGCTGCAGGTGGCACTTATTAGGTCTTGACATCTCATTTGAGATGTCTATTCCCTATTTTTCAGAATGCTTCTGAAGCACACTCCTTAGTGCCATGCATGTTTCAACAGAATCCTGACCCATCTGCACACTGCACAATCTAAATTGCATGCTAACTATTGGCTACCTCTGAAGGGCTTGGGTTAAATGACTTGAGTAGCAGTAGAGCTCTACGACAGAGACAAAGTAAGAATCTATTTTTTCTGAGAGCTGTCAGTACCCTTTAACCATCATATTGTCCCATCTCTTCTTCAGTCATCTACATTCAGTTCCTCACTACACCCTTTGCAGTAAGTGAAGCACAGAGTCTTATGGGCAAAAACTGGTTTTACTACAGTTGTGGTACAGTTGAATAATTGTAGTACATTTGGATAATGCTGTACCTGTACAGTTATCCCTGATTCAGCTCTGGAGCAGACCAGTCTATGTACTGCATAAGAAAACAGTCACAGAAAGGAGGGAGAGGGAAGGGATACTTGTCAGGACTGCTGCATCAGTCTGGATGTCTCAAATTGGTCCCAAAGCTAAATGCACAGTAGTATCTATCGTTAGTATACCTGTTGCTTCCAGAAAGAAGCATCTTCCCTTTTACCAGCTCTCCCTACACACTGCTTCCTCAACTACACCTCCCAGTCACTTTTTGTGCCACACCAGAGTGTCTCTTCTGGGAACTGCTGGGAAAATTTCTGACACTTCACCTACCAGCCTGCAGGGCACCCCATGGTCAAAACCAGTATTTGATAGCATATGTCCTTGATACTTCAGTTGTCTCAGATTCACCCATCAGAGGCCATCACAACCACTGAAAACATGGCTTAAACTTGGCATTCAGAATTCAGTACTGAGAAGTAAAGGCTAACCTTGTAGTCCTGTTTAGAAGAGATACTACAAAAGAAGTATACTTGCAGATGTAGACGCTGCCTGCTGTTACAAGCCATCCCATTCACAAGGTTAACTGGGTATTTCAGTGTCTTGTAAAAAGTGTGACATCCCTAGCAAATTTGGGTAGAGATTTTGAGGCTTTCGGCATTTTTGTTTGGTCGGTTTGGGGTTTTGTTCCTGTTGTTTTGTTTTCTGCTTTTGGTTTGGTTTTTGTTTTGTTTTTAAATGGTTGGTTAATTAATTATTTAGTAAGCAACCGAATGAAAAAGTTCTCAGAGCTCTGTCTCTCTCCATTTCAAAGTCTTTCCCTTTATGGCTTTTGTATTAGACTCATCATAATTATGAACTGCAACTCAGAGCACCCATTATCATCATGCAGAAACAATACTTTCTTCAAGTCATTGCAGATTAGTTTCATTTACTATTACATTTGCAATTTTATAAGCAACTACTTTTGCACCCATTCAGCTTCACTGAAAGGAATGAAGACAAGAGCCAGCCTTTTCTTGTTTGCTCACCAGCAATTTGAAATCCAGAGGAGGTGGAATAAACCACGAAGAATTGCATGAATTAGTTGCTAGGCTATGGAGGAAAAACACACTTGAGAACTGCCAACATTAAAACACTTACACTTGGACACTTCTTTAATCTAAAGCAGGCTAGCCGAGGAGAAGGAATAATGTACAAAGTTAAAGTGCCTTAATTGCTTTGGAGATCTGCTTTTAGACATATTTAAGCTCCCTTTAGGCTTATAAGCTTGTAGAACCTTAAAATAAAATAAACTTAAAAGAAAAGGTTAAAAGAAAAAAAAAATAAGAACTTTAATCCTCCCCCTCCTCCATTTAATGTTTCCAGACTTTCTCAGATCTAATTAGCAAGGATTTACATCAGTGAATTAAGCCTGTACCTTTAAAAGTGTAACCTACATGCTTGCTTTCCACTGAGCTAAATTGTTCTAAATTGCAGCCATAACTTTACTGTGTCTGCTAAAAAACACAACATTTGCCCTTTTTCTTTAAGGCACACACAGCTCTTCACATTTTTAGCAGGACTGTGGCAGAGCAGAGAAGGAATTGGTCTTAATCCCTCCTAATTTTCCTTAGCATCAGTATCTGTGGGCATCTTCATTATTAGAAGTATCATTGCTCCAACTTCCTCTCTTACTATGTAATTATTTGAATAATTCGTTTTGCTTGAGTGAGCTCATAAATTGTTTGTTTGGGGAGATTTATCTGGACAATGATTTTAGGGAAATCCATGTGCCCAACAATTCCTCAAGACAAGGTGCAAGACTGAATCACATCTCATTTACTGATGTAAATAAGAGAGAGAGCCACAGAAGATATTTACAGTACTTTAAATATGAACAGAATTCAGGCTCACAGACCATTGCTTTGTAATGCCTCAGTGTTGCAGGTGAAACTGTATGTGTTGAGCATAAACTTCTTCAATGAAATCTTGCACAATTTGCAAGGGATTCAGACAAAAAAAGCCACTCTTTGAGTCTATGAATATTTGATAAAGACTAGTCACCCCTACAAAAATCATAGCAATTTTCTCTAACCATCTCTTCAGATAGGATTCAATTAGTAAAAGGAATAAGGAGAAACAAAGAAAAAAAAAAAAAGAAATAAAGAAAAGAATGGAAATCTTATTATATGCTATTAAACTCAATAAGGCTTTTCCACCAGGGAACATCAAGTCTTATTTATGGTACTCCCCATGCTGTTGTAAATCAGAAGTTACTGCTACAAAGACTCCAGAGCTCCAACAGAATAAAACTGCAGTAAGCAGAAGCCAAGCCTTTGAGTCACATTGCACAAGTCTAGAGGATTGCTCCACAAAAGTTTTCCATGTAACTCACAAAAACATTAGCACTTGAATATTGACAGCTTGGCAGCTCTGCCCCAAACAGCCTAAAACAAACCTAGAGAAACTAAACCTGGGACTCAGCAGATTTTGTTCCACCTAGACCCCAGTGTGCCACAGTTGGATTCCTTCCAGAAGGAAAACACAGCAGCATGGCAGCAGTGAATCTCTTTGTTCCAAGTACCATGCTGCAAGTCAAGCTCCCCCAGGATTATTGCCTCTTAGGTCCAAACTGATCTTTCATCTCTTGCTCAATTTAATTTGCAAGGATATTATCTCTATCCCAGATCTGCAGCCCCGTAGTTAGAATACTTTTCATGGGAATGAGAACGACGCACTTAAACCCTTTGGCACTGATATCCCACATTTCCCAGTCATTTCTCAGGCTATACTGTACAAAACTGTACACTCTTTAAAAATGGTGCATCCTTGAAATGCAGCTCATCTTAAGCAGAAGATGGCAGCAAGCCGAAGAACTTGGCAAGGCCACAGTGTATGTGAACATGAATATTAGGTAATGTTTCACAGGGATGTGGGGACTCGTGCATAATCTAGGGGGTTTGTAGATCTCTGTTTAGAATTAGGCTCCTATAATGTATTCTCCATGAATCCTTCCACTCCAACATTCATTTGTAGGCTTGGATAGTACAGGGATAGCATACAGAGATACCGTGCCACAGACAACTTCAAGCACATCCACATGTACAGTGAGATTAAGAGAGCTAAATGAACATAGCCACCCTTAAGAGACTTTGACTATTTCTTTTTCAGGAATATGAATAACCCTTTCTCCCGTCCCACTATAAAGCAACAGGGTAGAGAAGTACGTGATATCTTGAGGAAACAGCAGCTTCCAGAAACTGAGTCTGAAAATTATCAGCAGGTAATAAACCTTAGATACCTTGGACAGAGATAGGAGCAGCATCATATTTTTACGATAAATATGTAAATCATACACACAACCCCAGCACAAGCGTAGCTTGAGATTACCTGGTGGGATGCAGATTTCAAGTCAGACTTTGGTTACAGGCGTGCTAATGTTATTCGGAGTTAGAAAGATGTGCATTATAGATAAATATTTGCCTTGTCAAACGCCATGATAAACTCTGTTTGTACAGATAGAATCCATAAGGCTTCATTTTCTGTGAGCTATACTGCAGAGAAAGTTTTTCTGAAACATTTTATAGGAAACATATGCTATATCTTACCAGAAAGTGCACCTGAATAAAAACATGTCTGGTGAAAAGCAATGTCATTCTCTGAAAAGTTGGTGGGATTTGTTCATACTTAGCCTTGAACTGAAATTGGCCTGAGGTATCGAATTTTGGTGATTATGTTTCATATCTTTATCATATCTGCCCTGATCCCAAGATAAACAGACTATTTCCCAGCAACACAGTATTTCTAGATATCAATTTAAGCAATTTCAATTCTCATGTAGACTCTACTATATTGTATTTTCAAAAAGTTCAACAACAAGAAAATGAAAGTAGAGGATCAAAAGCAAGTTTTTCTACAGCTGAAAACAAGCAAAGCTTCAGAGTTTCATATTGGTGCTATCAAAAGAACTAAAAAGCAATATTTCAAGGGACTTAGTGGAACCTCAAAAGAGAGTAAAGGCTTGGGGTCCAGTTCATTCTTTTATTAAACTTCTTGATGAAAGCACACCCCAAAAAAAAACCCCACGCCAAAAGCCCACAGAAAAAGGTCTTTGATTTGGTAAATCAAACAAAAGGCCATACAGTGAGAAGTCCTAAACCCACCAAAGATCGTGACTGACTTCAACACAGACAAGAATTAAACTCAGACATCTCCCATCACACAATGACAAATAGTTCAAATTCAGATCACCAAATTCAGGGAATGTTTGGGATCACCTGTGATTTTACACCTAAACTTCTAAGTGGGCAGAGCTGTTGTATGTTACTACTACAAGAGGAATAACTTACACATGAAGAGTGGAAATACACCTCATGCTATTCCAGGAGTTGATGTGATTCTCCCAGCAGAATGCTGGCAGTTGTAACCAGCAATGGTGCATGTGATAGAAGATATTTCTCAGGTATGGTGTTTTCCTGCATTTTTCACTCTGAACACTGCAGCACACAACAGATCAGCTTTCTAGCAGTAGTATCTAACCTGAGCCCCTAAACTACACTCAAAATTGCCTGAAAAAAATCACTTGTAGTGATATTTCTGAAGGGAGCTGTTATTCATCAAATACACTCTGCAGCAGAAATGCTTTGAAATCTAAGGGGTGCCCATAATAACAGATACAATATATAGATTTTTTCAGTTTTTAATCCATTTGCATAATTGTATGCTCATATCCCAGTGGTTACTAAGAGTATATATTGGCTTGAATGTCTTCTAGACATTACAGAAGATCACCACAGAACCAACACCTGTGAATACATCAATATTTACTTGAATTGTATGTTTTTAAAGCAACTGGTCCAGAAGAGTGGCTAAATTTTCCTAACTTATCCATCATAGCTGTTACTGTCTTCACAATACTTCATCTGCTTTGAGCTGATGATCTTCCCCACTCCATAGCATAGTGTCCACTTAGGTCATTTGGGTTGAGCAGAACGGATTTGAATACTAAACAAAACCTGTTATTCTGCAGATCAAAATACAATCCTTATCTACAGTACAGGCTCACTGCCTGCTCTTGTCAACCCTTGTAATCTATCCTAAAACTCCATGTCTTTCTTGTAATATTGAGACACCTTCTTATCTGATGGTGGATAGCAGGGAATGAAAGATGCTCATTTGTATGCTAATTAGGATTTTAAGTAGATAAACACCAAGGAACACAGAAATGGTAAGACTGAACATGGTTGACACAAAAATTACTACGATTGTGTCACTACAGGTTCACATTTGGTATGGTTTAACCAATCAGCAATACTGACATTCATCATGTCACTTACAGTGGGTGGGAGTAGGGGAAAGAGGAAAGAAGGGAGATGGGGAGAAAGAGAGAGGAAGGGAATGGAATACTATGGATGGGAGGAAAGTAACAAAGGCACAAGCTAAGAAATTTCTTATGAATAAATACTAAGAGTATAAGAACTAAGCAAACAAGAAGGGAGAAACAATTAGATAAAAAGCCCAGGCAGTGAAAGAGAAGAAATTCTTTCTTAAAAGGAAAGAGTGTGGTCTTGTGTTGGATTGAGGACAATAAGCACATCAATTGGTATTTTTAAAAGTCC
Organism: Melopsittacus undulatus; assembly: GCF_012275295.1. Classification (NCBI taxonomy): domain Eukaryota; kingdom Metazoa; phylum Chordata; class Aves; order Psittaciformes; family Psittaculidae; genus Melopsittacus; species Melopsittacus undulatus. The sequence goes on along the minus strand of NW_022994131.1, from coordinate 102,347 downwards.
TGAAAAGAAGCTCAGAAATCTGTTTGTTATATAGGAATGAAACAAAGCAGTGAAGCCAAAGGCAAAGAAAAATATCATTCCACAGTTTGGAAGATGGAGGAGGACTGCTCTCATTTTTGGTAGGTTAGAAATAGCATACAAAGCAAGCATTTTTAGAATTAGCACACTTATTCAAAGGGTACCAATATGCTAAGCATCTCTTAGCTTTGTTAGGAATCAAATTATCAATGGCTGGTATCAGGGATAAGACGTAGCTGGAAGTCACTTGCAATGGCAAGTGAGGCACAGGTGAGCAATACTCGCATCTGTCATGTCATGGAGCCACACGAGGTTATGGCACAGCTGCTTGGTGGCAGCATAGGGTTTGTAGTCACTGGTTTGGAACGCCTCATCACTCACAAGCACCAAGTTCAGAAAACAACCATTCTGCCCAGTTTAAAGCCCTATGAAGTCACTAGGAACCTGTTTCTAGGATGCTGTTAATTCCTGCTTCAAATGAGAAAGCAGCAGAGACTAATACAAAAAAACCCTGCTCTTACCAGAAGCCTCCATCCGCTCTCCTTCACCTCAAACATGCGACAATACAATGATTTTCAGTAGAAAAAGGAAACTGAGGCCAAATCTGTAAGCCTCTTCAGCTACAAGCTATAAAAACAGATTCCATTCCATTCCTCTCAACTCCCTGCCCCAACAAAGATCATCTTGAATCAATCTTTAGCTCAACTGAGTACCACCACAAAATAACGCAAAGAAAATGAACATTATATGTGGTTTCAGGGCCCAGAACACATCACAGCAGGAAGAATTTATCGCTGACCTTCACACCTACTGTCCCTTGAAGAACATGCAATAGTTGTTACTGCATAAAAAATTATTTTCATTTGTGACAAACAGCAGAAATGAATAATTCTACAGTAATTTTTGCCAGTTTTTCACAACTAGGGTAACTATAGATGCTGGATATGGGATTGTTTTAGTTTAAAAGCTCAATTTCTCCTGAGCACCTCTTGGAGAAAAGAAGGGTTAAATGTATACTTAATTAAGTGACTTCACACGTTAGCAATCATAGCATGTGCAGAAATCAGATGTGTTTGAAATGTTCATGATGAAATGCAAAACCACTATCACACTTTCACTTTTCAGTCAAGCTTGAAAATGAGTTTGTTTCTGTGAAAAATGTCACTAAGATACAAGCTTTTCTTTTTTTCTCTCTGTCTCTTTTTCTTCTTTTGCATGAAAAGTACTTTGCAGCTAGCTTACAGGAATTCATATTAACATTAGCTTCATAAAGTGAGATTCGCGTTTCATGTTTTCAATGCACTGACAGCCATATTATCAAGTACTACATAAAGTGATGTTTGGATAAGGGAGAGCTGACAAAGCTGTCTGAATGAAGAGATTTTATGAAAGAAAATTAGTAAAACATTAAGCACACTTTAAACTTTAGCACCTTCCTGACAGAGAAAAGCACATTTCAAACGGTTCAGATTTTGGTTGTGGCCAAGTCAAACAGGAGGGAAAACTTTCAGCTCTCATTTTTTTCATATGACTGATCAAGGTTTACTAAAAAGACCTTAAAAAAACAGGAGTAAGTTCCATTCTATTCAAGCCATTGTTATTTGCACACTTATCACCGGTATAATTTCAAACAGCATTGCTTTTACCTGCATAATGAACCACTGGCATTTTCTGTCCAGCAAACACAATAGCAGAGGACACTCCCTGATACCTTTATACATAAGCTGGGTTTATTGACACTCAAACCAAACAGGATTCTGTGCTCTAGTGCATATCAAAGCTGTTTGGAAAGCAAAGTTCTTTCTTCCAGAAAGCATAGATGACTCACAAACTTAGGAAGTTTCTGCTTCAGACCAAAGGGTTTCAATGAAAACTCAACAGTTTCTTGAGAGAAAACCATCTTTTTTCATCAACACACTTCACACTTGAAATCCTGTATCTCTGTTGGCAGATGTGCAACCGGCTTTACGAACATGTTTTACCAGCCCACAGTTTAGTATGACCTCCAGTTGCCAGCTCTTATACCCATCAAGGTCTCAGTCTTCTTGTCTCGTGAAGAACCAAGGGCTCAGATTGAGGTTATTTCCTGATAACCCACTATTCTCCCCTCACACATATTACACCCAGCTGAAGAGGAGAGACCAGAAGGGGGAACCCTGTGGGGGAGTTCAGTACAAACCACCCCACCAGGGTGAGAAAGATGGGGAGGTCTTCTCAAAACCACTTCAGAGAGTCTCTGTATTACAGACCCTGGTTCTTAGGGAAGACCTAAATCTGCTTGACCTCTTGGAAGGGACAAAACCAGAAGATTTCTGGAGGGTGAGGTTACATTCTGACAGAGGTACAGGATGGCCAGCTCAGGGGTGACACACAACCGGACCTGCTGGTCATGAAGAAAGAAGTGACAGCCTTGGCCGTAATGGCCATGAAACAGCTGAGCTCAAAATCCTGATAGGAGCGAGGAAGGAAACACCAGAGTGCAAACCTCAGACTTCTGGTGAGCAGACCTCAGCCTGTTCAAAGAACTACCAATGGAGTCCCGTGAAACGTGGCTCAGAAAGGTAAGTTCAGGCAAGCTGGCAGTTCTTTGAGGACAGTATCCTCAGAGGGGAAGAACAGTCCCTTCTGGTACTTAGGAAAACAAACAGGCATACCAGGTATCAGGCTTGGCTAAACAAGGCTGGAAGGAGGAATTTCAAACATTGCTAGGCAGGTAAGTGAGGTGTTAGAAAACACAAAGATAAATTGGAGCTGACATTTGCTAAGGACATCAAGGACAAGAAGCGCTTCTATTGCCACTTCAGCAGCAAAAGGCTGAAAAAAGATCATGTAGGACCTCTGCTGAATGGGGCAAGTGATTTAGTGACAGACACACAAATAGCTGAGATGGTTCTCATTGGAAGCATACCTATGGCTTGTAAGGCATCACAGGATGTAAGTTTAAGTGGGTTTATGCATTTTCAGATGCTCAACATCGACCACATTCAATTTTTTCTCTTAGTCGAGTGTTGCAAGTTAAACAAACAGCATACATTCAAGGTCTATCAAAAGGGAGAAATCTTTCTAATAATACTTATCTTCACAGTGGAAGCAACACAGTCCCTCTCCACAGGCAATATTAAACAGCTGTATCTTTAACACAGTTCATCTATAATTACTATAACCATGTAGCCCTGTCATTGCCATTGCTGATGGGCTGTAAGTTTTGTTCTGAGTTTACAAGGCCTCAGAACTGAGGCTTGTCAGGTCTGCTTAGTCCAGATTTCCCTTCACCTGCCTTTATCTTTGTTTTACTTGGTTTAGTGTGACAGCAGTTTCTCCTGCTGTTCAGGTGTCTATTGCTAATTTATTTTGTTTATCTTGGAGTGGTACAACCACAGTTGCATACAAAAGGCAGTAAGTTATGCCTTAAAATGAAATATTTATGACTCTAGCACACTAACATAGTGTAGAGAAACACAAGGCTGATACAACAGGAGAAGCCTTGGGAAGTGAAGATACAGGATGTAGCATAGAGGAGTACTGGCACAGGAAGACGAGAGAGGGGATCCAGGCTTGGCAGTGGAGACTCCACAGCTCCAAACAGCTCAGTTTTCATCAGTTAAGAACATGCAGTTCTTGAGCTGGACAAAACTGGTTTTAGAGGTAACAAAGAAATAATATTTAATATACATAAAATGTACAGTAATTCAGATGCAACCTGAGACAGTAGACCAATGAAAAGAAAAATATAAAAGAAAAATATAAATATACAAAGATACAAAAACTATCTCAATTCTATCCAAGAGAGAGGAAGAAAATGCCAACATATTCACCATCATACTCCTCCTGGCAAAGGACTCCAGATGCTGACAACTCTGTCCCTCCCTACACATGTGTCACCACGCAAATGACTAGGATCTAGACTAACAGCAGCAGGGCAAGCATAATGCCAGAAAAAGGCTAGAAACTAAATGTGTGTGTCTATAGCAATTGTAAATGCATTATTATTCTTTCTTGTTCTGGGTCAATTAAATCTGGACTAACAATGATCAAGCTCTCAAGGCTTCAATTATACTAACAATAACTTCGTGGATTTACTTATAGACAAGGTGTGCTTTCTCCTTGCCCTCTCCCCAACCCCCCCCAAAAACAAACAAAAAAGAAAGCTTTAAGTGTAACATTGGCTGGACTGAAAATAAAATGCCACCCGATGACAAATTCTGGTAGTCTGGATAGGAGGTGAAACGTGGAAACACACACTGAAACAGAGGTATTTTTAGGATAGGTTTTTAATCTACCACTTCAATGCTTTCATTCGCTCAGTCTTCCAATTTGGCATCATCTGTGCACTGCAGTTATTATTTGGGACATCACTAGATTATATTAGTTTGCAATCAGAAATCTATTTGAGAGGAAATAATTGTATTCAATCCAATTAGAGTTTGCCATATTTCTCTGATTTTGCAACACTTCACTGTGAAGAACAATGGGATATTTACTGTCTACATTCTGCTGATTATCACAGATTTTCACATATTGGAAAAGATACATTGATGCAACTCATTGGTATGCTCTGGCATCAGTGTGATCAGCCAGTCACTTCCCTTAAAGTCGCAGTCATTGCAGCTCTTGCTACTGTGAAGTCTCACAATTAGGCTTTACTTTACCCATAAATAGAAAGTCATCTATTTGCAAACCAAATCTTCATGGGAAACTACAGGCTGGGGATACATCTGCTGGGTTGGCATTAGCGTTTTAGCTTCCAGCCAATTAGGACAGAACAGTACCTTACATTATGCTAGGACATAAAGTATTGATTCCAAATAACAATTGCTGGTTTCAACCTTAAAATGTCACCTCACCTACCATTTCACAAAGCGAGATTCATCAGCTTTAACAGCAACAATCCCTCCTGCTACAAGAAAAGTATAGCAGCACTTAACAACAATTGGACATGAATCTATTAAATTACAATGGATTTTTTTTTAGCTTTGCAAATTATAGCCATATTAATACCAACTGAGTTCTGTACGAACAATAAATGCAAAAGGATTTTTTTTGTTCCCAATGATTAGCCACCTTTTGTAATGTGTGGCCATTTAATGCATATAAATTTCCTGCCTTGCAGATCAAATGTGAATTAGAGCACTAGGAGGCTGGCTTATATGAATAAGCTTTGATAGTTCTAATTATAAAACCAGCATATTATAATGGCACTTAAATTGTGCAACTCCTTTAATGTCACATGGGTGACCTTTGTAAATTTAGTTGGCAAAAACAGAATTCTTTGTCTTTGTCACCACACTTTGCATGACAAGATTCATTATAAAGTAAGAATTAGAATGGCTGGAAACTTTCTGAACCCATGGATAAGATCTACCAATAGAGAATAAAAAAAGACTTTGAGTAGATGAAAGGTTAGGCCCTGCAATCAGAGAATCACAGCAATATCTGATTCAGGCACATGGGCACTAAAGCAGGATTCAAACCCAAATTCACCAATATCCCTCTACAATACAAGGGAAGAGTGATGCGCGTCAGGCTGTTCAGAGACCCACATGCTGCATGGGAAGGGAGCTGATATTGGGTCAGCGTGACCCTCATCAGTGTAGGCATCCCCCCCTCAACCCTCCTTTCCTTGCAACACCTCAGTCGGGCTGGCACATGGTGTGATGTTCCTGGCTTGGGATTCAGGGCAGCCCATCCTTCATGGTATGTATCTCCACAAACTCTTTCAAAGAACTGGACAAGCCTGTCTCTTAAACCTGGAAGAAAGAAGTGATAGCTTTTCCCTTACTCCTCCTCCCATTTTCAGCTTTGCTGTAAGCATTAGGTTTCTAAATAGCTTCCTGATGGTTGGGAAGCTACAGCTCTCCCTAACCTACAAGCATTCCAACTTGGACTGTGAAACAGGCACAGCTTATCTATTTTTATTTACTTAAGTAAGGCTTAGTACACCTTCCTGGGGACTAGAAACCAGCTGAAGAGGTCGTCCTCTGTCCTCAGGAGTTCTGGGTTTTTTTAGCAGAATATAGATCCCACTCAAACGAAGGACAAGGGGGAATCCAAACCCCACTGTGAGCCCCAAACACAGCATAGGCTGTGGCTTGGTGGTAGGCTTGAAAGCCCTGAGGGAAGACCAGAATCCATCAAAACTGTAGGAACAGCCCTACTCAATCTATTTCTAGCAGCAAGCAGAAGCTGAACTTTATGGATTAAAAGCAAATTAGATAATTCCTTCTATGTTTATAATACACAAAACCCACTTTATGTTACTTTAAAGCACTTTCCTTGCTCTTCTCCTAACCCACACAGGAACTGTAGCAAACCTATGTATTTCTGTTCAGCTTTCCTGTACCTTGTCATTCAGGAGTTCTGGAGATTCTCTCTGCTAGAAGATTAGAGAAACCCAACTGGATAAAGGAGCAAAGGCACAACACACCAGATGCCAAGTCTGGAACATCATTTCCTTAGTTTAACTGATGAAAAGAGACATTTTCCCTAACAAGATCCTTTGTATCTAATTGTGGCTGCTTCAAGGTTATAAAAACTCTTATCACATCGAGAGGGCAAAGAAGCCACAGAAAGCACCATGGAAGAACAAAGCATTATTTGGACTTAATCTTGGCAACATGCATTTTCTCCAAGGCCCTTTAAAACTCTGTAAAAAGGAAAACCCAACCTTACAGGGCAAGTATAAGGAAAACTGAGCTATTTTTCATTTTGTCATCTTGTATGTTGCCTTTCTTTACATTTCAGACTCAATAATGCAATTAACCCTGGCAGACATAAACTTGTTTTGTGAATTAAGCATTTACAAAATTAATTCTTCTGTTTCTATTTACCACATCCATAAATCTGGATGCCAAGAGAATGTTCTCATTCCAGTGCTGTCTTCTCCCCCGCTCCCCCTGCTTTTTACCAAAATTAAAACACCATCAATACTTCTGCTGTCAATACATGCAGTTGTAGAACAAAATGAGATTTGGTAAATTACTACATGGATAAAGCTAACACATGTAATGCACACATAAAACAGTGTACATTTTACCACCCCTAATTCCCAGACACCGCTATAATCAATTTAATGTCACAGCAAGGCCACTGGTGCTGAACTGTGTGCAACATTAATCCCTGGTACATAGGGAAAATTGAGAAATCCAGATGACAGAAAGTTACCTTTTGCTTTCCTATGAAGTTCTGCGATTCATGCTTTAATTGGAAAACCTTAGAATGTAAAAGTTCAAAACCCACAGAGATCAAAGATCTCATATTCCAAAGACTCTGCTTTACATTTAGCAAACCATTTCTTGTTCATGGTTAGTTTTACTATGCAAAGGACAACAGGGGGAGTGTAAAGGAGGAGACAGGATATTTTGGAAGAAGGCATTAGGAACAGATTAGAAAGTTTGCAAGAATGAGAGCATTATGTAATGAACAGATTTGTAGGACAGAATTAATCAATGTGTTAGTGGTACTATTCAGCTTTAAAATGCTTACTCATGCTAAAACAAACATCCAGATTCCCGGGGGATGGAGTCAGTTTTTATGGATTAATTACTTCATGGTGCCATGCTACATAAATGACTTACTGGGCAGTTTACTATTAAACAAATGAGGATTACATGACTTCATTACTGAAAATCTTCAATTTGGGCCCAATCTCAGAGGAGAAAATTCCTCATCTGGGGCCTTTAGAGCAGCAGCAGCACACAAATGAGAATTTTTCTGCTGTCCCTTCATTGGTCCAATAAAACCTCTCTTCTGGTCTCAGATTTTGGCATTATATACATGAGCTAAAATTCTGCAGCTCAGCCTAACTAAAAGACTGGAAAGATAGTCTCAGGCACACCATTAGGAAGGAAAAAAGGAAATCCCACAGAACCAGATAATCGTAACTGCAACAAAAAATGCTCTTAAAAGGAAAGAGTTTTGCAGACATCTGAGTTCCTCTGAAATTACCACCAAGTCTTTGGATATTTTTGTTTCCTTAGTAAAACTGGCTAACTAAATAGGGATGTGAATTCCTTGTCTTCCTCTTCCCCAAAGAAAAGGAAGATGAGGTTTCAGTTCAGAGATCATGCCTGAAAATATGGTAAGAAAATGAGAAGTGCCTGCTAGTGAGGAGGGACCACTGCATTATGAGTAATGATTCCCCCAGAACTCCTCTAGCAAAGTTTTCTACCTATCCAATATTTCTTTACGCCAGGGTCATCTGTGAGAAAGTAGTTACAATAGCAAAAATCGACTGTAGTCATAGAGACAAGATAGAGTATCAGAAATGGTATCATAAAACAGATTTTAAAGGGATTTAGAAAGGGATAGGAAGAAAGAGAGGATGCCCTGCATAGAAAAGAAAATGCATATGGGTTTCAGGTGCTGTATGATATGAATTCCTCTCAGTACTCAAACATATCATGTAAGAGAGTGACTCAAGCATTTTTTCACTGTAACCAGAACCCCTGGTCCCACATTCCTAAGGGAAGCCTTACCAAAATTAAGAAAACACAGTTGAGGCTGGACTACTTTTGGAAGCTCACCAAGTCATAGGTGCAGGAGAAAGAATTGAATATAGACTAGACCATGGAAACAGATCAAATAGAGTGATGACTGCAGGAATTATATGGAAGAACAAATACAGAGCTACTCACTTCTTTCTACAAAGGAAGTCACCATGCCATTGAAACACATAGCAGTAATGCTTGTCCAAATAAGCAGTTTTTGCTGTTCTTAAAAAGAAGGGGTGTAACAGTGAACACAGGCAGGAAGGAGAAGATGGCCAGTTCTAATGGGATTGTTGATAGGACAGCCTCTAAATGAACTTGAAATGCACTTTACAAGGCATTTTAGGCAGAGAGACCAGCATGTGCTGTTCTGATCCTGACTATCCCAGCAAAAAGTAATTTAGGCTTGGATCTTGCTATGATGGTTTTTGCAGACATTTCTTTTAAAGGAACTGATTGTCTTGTATCATGTGAGTGGAAGGGGCACGAGTAAGCTACAGTCTTCCCAGCTTCTATGAATCACACCTGCTAGTTCTGTTGCCTAATATGCCTGTGGGAAATGAAAAAGAAAGATAGAGTGAAAATCTCCCTACCCCTAACTTGTGAGACTTCTATTCTAGTCCTGAAAATGTAAAGAACTCACAGGGATTAATGTTTTTTGTTTCATTGATTTTTTTTGCTAAAATTAAGAAGATTTTCAACTGTATGGGAATTTTAAGTAAATGGAGTTGTGCCAACAGAGGAGTGCAATCAAGATTATATTTTCTGTTGATGGTTTATTTAAAAGGGAAGGAAAAACTTACAAACAAAAAAACACAGGAAAGAACAACACATTACTCTATAAAAACAACAACACATTACTCTATAAAAACGGTAAATAACTTCTTTCATATTCTCTTCTGCAGATATTATGTAGGTTTTGGCAGCAAAATTTGTTTGCATTTGGTAAAAACAAAATTCAGCAGCGAAAAGGAGAAAATCGATTTGATGGTTCTGTCCTGAAATTAATTTTCTCAGTTTGTCTCCTAAATACAGACTTAGCAGAACACCTGCGTGGAAAAATACTCAGTGATGAGCCATGAGTGACTCAGAGGCTGGACCACCACACTGGCAGCCCTCACGTCCACAGCAGGGAACTTGCAGCTTAGAGCTGGGTGGCCAGGCTTCCTGTTCACCTGATGAAAGGAGATGAGGACCTCAGGACAAGATTTGCCAGTCCAAAGGTAACGGGGGGGAAAGCTGCTTGAAGGTCAGATCAGATTTCTTTGATCACAGGTGAAATGAGGGCTCTCAGCCTAGGCAGCTGATTCCTCCCTTTGCAGTACTTGCAGTGCTCACAGTTTTACCAAAATAAATCATCATTTTCAAAACTCATGCCAATAGAGCTGGGTATTGCCATTCTAACAGTGCGGAGCAGCCACTGTCAGATCATGGCCCAGCACCTCTTTCAAAGTCCTGCCCTTTCCCACTCTGAAATAAAAGGTTCCCAAGAGGAGAAGGAAACAGACTGAAATGTTCCCTGATCTGCTGGAATATTCAGGTTATTAACAGTTCTGTTCAAACTCAGGCTTCAATTTTTTCTCCTCTAACAAAGACGACTTCAAAAGTTTTACTGGATCAATGCGCAAAGGCAGAAGAGGATGTGCAAGCATCTTTCCTCAAAACACAAACTATTTGGTTGCTGACAGAAGGTGCTTGTGGGGTTTTAAAATACCTTTGTGTACCTGATACAAGGGTTTTAATCAGTCAAACAATTGAAAACCTTGTACAACTGTTAAAGTCCCCAAACAGATCATGTTCTCTCTTTTTTCTATGAAAATGGAACAGGAATTGTACATGAAGAAGAAAAACAGCTCTCAACAAATGTTACAGAATGACCAAAACATGTTATTTATCTGTAAGTCTCCTAAAGCAAGCTAATAGCTACCATTCTATTTTGTGCACTTCATACCAGCAATCAGTAAAAGATGCAGGACATCCCTTATTGGATTAAAAGAGTTCTAATGTGTATTTTATCAGCAGATGGAATTAGCCTGCAACACATAAATGGGCCCTTCTATAGTCTCTTTCAAAACAAAAACCCCAACAAAACTAAACATATGTACATGTTTATAACTGCTTTGTTCTAGAGAAAGAAAAAAGTCCTGTATCAGACTGTAGTTTTCCAAGGGCTTTTCCTTTCATATGACTTTCAAACAGCCACCTCCCAACATGCAGAACGTTGCCAAGGAAATTAGGAATGATGGTAAATCACAGCATCTTTTATTCGTCCCAGGCAAAAGCAGAGTAAAACTCATTCAAGCAATATTTTTTCTCCCTTTACTCAGCTCTAGGTCTGTCCTTTCTCCTTCATTAGTGAACAGCTTCAGGAGTATCTTTGACTTCTGTCCCTGTTTCTTTCTAGAGACATAATCCATGAAGTGCCTTTTCAAACTACAGGAACTGGACTAGGCACTGTGCAATAGTGGTATCCAGGATTACATTCAATCACTGTGCACTTCTCGACTTCAGCCGCACCGGCCAGTCTTAACCTGGTACAAATAAATTTCCAATCCTGTTAACACTGCAGGATTAGTTTGGTACCTGACAGTGCCAGATCATAGTCTGTCCTAGCGGAACAATCTTACTGAATGTTGCAGTCGTTCAAATCTCTCCGGTGTGATCTTACTCACACTGAACAAGATTGACAGATCTTTGGCTAAACTAAACTAAAGCATGTCATGACTAAGGAAGAGAATTCCTGGTTTTATCCTCTGAGCCCGCTTTAGGCTTGGTTTCAAACTGCTGGATTCATCATTAAAATATAAATATGCATTTGAAAAAAAACCAACAGGCTTTTAAGCAGACAAGTCAGAAAGCACAAAATGACATTTTATTGGAAAGGCAGGTGAGATCCAGCTTTCCAGGCTCAGCTATGTCACAGTTAGTAAACAGCACAACAGAACTCAGCAGTAAATGCTAATCTGGTATGGAGATAAATGCCTCAGGCAATAGTAATAAAATGCCCTCACTAACAAACGTGTCTGCTCTGGATTCTGGAAAAGTTTACACTTCAGGGGGAAAAAAAGAAAAAAGAAGAAAAAAGAAGAAAACCAACCCCCACCTATGCTCATTGCTGATGTTCCTGCATCCATTAAACCTGTGGTTTTCCAGTCAACGTATTCTAAACTCGCCAAAGACTCTGTTTTCTATAAAAGTAAAGCCAGCCTCCCCCCAGTTCTCTGACAGAGCTCATGCTCTCCTGCATGGATTATTGAACACTGTACCTGAACAACTGATCCTTGCCAAAGCCCCTGCTCATGCAAAACTTTGTCAGAAGGAATTTGTGCCAGTAGTGTTGACCCTGTCCTGATCCATGCTCTGTCCAGGCAGTGAGAACCTGGTTTAGTCTGACTGAACATCCCATCTGACAGCCGAGGAGAGGAAAAACGGACAGGTCTGGCTGATGGTCCTGTGCGCTAGGATGGAGCTGCTTCCCTGAGAGTCTCCCCACAAACTGGATGTGAGCATACAAACACTTTAGCTGTACAAGCCTAAATAGGAAGGTCCCTGCATGCTACTAAGAGAGCTTATAAAACCCCTCTTTCCTTACAGTTTCTGAAAGAAGAATGGGTAAGAAGTCTGTAAAAGAAAACCACATTTATGTTTTCAAGGCCTGATAGTTTATTTGACAGCTTTAAAATCTGCTAAGAATTCATAGCAATTTTTCTCTGAAGTGAATCTATTAAAAATGTGAAATTTGAGATTAAATTGGAAAATGAGATTTTCATATTGATGAAATAAAGCTGTTTTGCTGAATTTGCATCCCTTGGAAAAGATCAGTTCCCTTGTTAGAACTTAAAAGAAACGGCAAATGAAAGAGAAAACCCAGCTCTACAAATCCTGTTAGATGATGAACACAAATAAATCTACTCCTTTCCTTTCCTGAGTACCACAGCAGCATTATTCTTGGTGTCACAAGGTGGTGCTCTTCCTTTCAAGTAATCTGTTTCACCCTAAAAACGACCCCCATTAACTTAAAGAGGAAAGCACACTTTGTGATTTATCCACATACACTGTCTTTGTTACTGAAAATGAGAAGCATCTCATCTATAGCACTATTTTGGCACAAAGATGCACAATAGTCACTTTTCTTTATAGGTGACATGCATGTTAACCTGGACATGGTAATCCATGACCTGCACCAAACTATTTTATAGTCTGAAGAACCCCAGATTACTTAAGTATTTTAAACTTGCAGTTTTGTGGTTGTTTTGCAGGAAGTTCAACTTACCTAAAAATTTCAGCTCTCTACAAGTGATGTTTTAATGATTTAAGCACCAAACCTATACATGCAATCAAGAATGAAATCCCTGAATTATTTTATACTAAATCTACTTTATTCTATGCTCATGCTACTTGTTCCAATTTTGGTATAGCAAAGATTTTTGTACTGAACGTGTTTAATTGTACTGAAGATATCAAGGAGAAGTTACTGGGTTTGATAGCTAGGTGTAGAGCGTTGTGATTTTTGGTACCCACTAATGCATTTGGAACTTGAGAGTATTAATTTTGCCCACTCTAATCAATCCTGTAAAAATTACTAGAAGCACAGATGTGTGTCCCCATCAATCTGATTCTTTGGAGATCAACAGGATAAATTACATCTTCTTTACAACTGCCACTAATCTCATAAAAGTAATACTGTATCACAACTCACAGCTGGGTGGTTTCTTCAAATTCACAACTCATAATTCTAGAGAAAGTTCCATGGTCACAGAAAGACAGTATGGCTGGGGCACTAATTACTATCATAGCATCATTCAGGTTGGAAGGGACATCTGCATGCAATATAGCATCTAACTAAGAGATTAATGATTACTGAACCTCTGGACTAAAACTGTAACTCCAAATAATGCTATATTAAACACAAATAATGCTATATTAAACACAGTGGTGTTAGCAACCACCACTCCTAGGGCCAGATTCCTCTTGATGTGCATCCATGTATTCACTCTGCCTTTGAAGGCATCACTGTGGGTGGCTGCAATCAACAGCGTGTGTCTGGGGGCTGCCAGGGCTGAAAATGCTATATTAAACACACATAATGCTATATTAAAGACAGTGCTTGCCTTATATCCATAAGTTATAAAGTGAGAGAAATGGCTAATTACATTACTGTTTAAGTATGACATTAATATATTAACTGATGACACAGCAAACACGTAAGCTAGGCCAATTGCAGCCAACAAAAATAAAGCACTGCCAAAAGCCAGGGACATTGTGGAAAAACAGGGCACTGCAGGTAGCAGATGACACATAGCAGGCGGCTGCATGCAGTGGGGCAGGAGAAGGAGTGGTGCTGAAGGAGGACAGGTAAATTGAAGTCTTCCACTGCCCATCAGTACTTGAATTGTTCACCTCTGCTCCAAGGACCCCAAAGCATGAAAAAACATGAAAACATCATTCCCCCATATCTGAGGCTGAATTACATCTAAGCTCAAGGTTTTGAAGCACTGAGCCTCTCACAGGAAGTGTTCAGGGCTTCAAAAGCCCCTGAGTCCTCAGAGAGGACCAGCTCATCAATATTTCACCTGTCAGAAAATCCCCAGTTGCTCTACTGCTTCTAGGGACAAGAAGTGTGTTGTGCTTATTTGTTTCCTCCTTCATGTGCCAATTCCTCCCATTCTACACAGGCTGTCCCAGCTAAGAAGGAGCATGCACCACACAGATCAGCATCCTGGCATATCCAAATGCTTCTGGATTCGCCATTGGCATCTACGATACTATTACCTGCCAACAAAACAAACATCCCTAGCATTTTGAAAACTGAAAGCAGATGACAGCGTGAAACAAACAGAAAATAACAAAATACGTATTAGTGAGCAGCAAATGAAGTGACTGCATTGGAGAAGCTCACGTTTAATTTATTAAAACCCTTCTGCTTTTTCATATATAGGGGATCTGCTGTGGAATTCCCAACACACTGCACCAGAGCTCTGTGGCAGCCAGGGCCCTGCTGCAGAGGACAAGCTTACTAGCTGTTTTGGTGCCTTGAGACCTGCTCTTTAGCAAGGCAATGTCAACAGAAGCTTCTACTGCCCAATGCAGCCCTTACTATCTGGGGAAACCATTACTCTGAAAAGTCCATCTCAGAGCCATTACATTTAGTTAGAAACCAACTTTGTTCCTGTGGAAAGCTCTTTCTCAGCAGATCTGCTGCATTATCCAGTATGTCTATAGGATTTAGGAGGATCCAGTATGGGCATGGGAGTTTGCTGCCATCTTCAGTGAAACATGTGGCACTCTGCAACTTTCACACCTTAAGAGGAAGAGCTACATGTGAAGACTGTGGCTCACTAAACTTTAAATTGGACTATGCCACCATATCTCTGAGGCTGGTATGGACCACGATATCCACTCTGCAGTCACCACTGGCATTAGAAGAGTTGCACAGCAGTAATCCAGACAGGAACCCCAGGAACAGCTGGTTACCTGCGTGTCTACCAAGCATCTCCAGAAAAGCAACATTTTAGGCTTAAAAACTGCTAAAACAAAGGGAGGGTTTCCTCCCAGGCTCTCACTTTTCCAAACTATCAAAAAACCCAACCAAAAATAGCAGAAAAAGTCCTCTTATAGCTCACTACATTGCAGTTCCAAAACCCTCAGAAATTCAGGTCCTTGATTTGACATCTCTGAAAATCCCTGGTAAAGGCAAAATGCGTTAGCAACCACCACTCCTAGGGCCAGATTCCTCTTGATGTGCATCCATGTATTCACTCTGCCTTTGAAGGCATCACTGTGGGTGGCTGCAATCAACAGCGTGTGTCTGGGGGCTGCCAGGGCTGAAAAGGGCGTTTTGAAAGAATGAATGCATGGAGGACTTGGCTGAAATTTGGGATCTTTCACCCTTCAACAAACAATGAAGCAATGGGGATATTGACACAGCTGCCTGAGCAAAGGACAGGAGCCACCGTTGCCAATATATTTTCTCCTCCAGAGGCAGGTAGAGGAACAAATGCACTGGACATAATTAGTTTTGCAGTAGAAAACAAATCAATTGAAAAAGCAAGTTTTCAATCCTCTATCTAACACAATAACAGGAAGCATAAAATTGATTTTGGTTTGAGGTGGATTGGTCTCTGCCACATGGTATGTGTGGGGCTTGCTTCACTTTATTTTTTCCTGTCCACAGGGTGACAACTTCAAATGAGTTAAGGCTGTTTAAAAAGCCTTTCCTTTGTACCTGTTAAAGATGCTCCTAACAAAACTCTAGGGCTCGATTTAACCATCAAAATCCCAGAGACTGTGGCCCTGGGTCCACAAAGAAACATTATAAGGATCCCATGTACCTCTTGAGATATATCCTCAAGATAACCCTCAGTACAGCAGTCAAATCTCATTAAACAATCGTTCCAACAGAAAGGTAGCAAGCGCCTTCAAAAACTCTCACCCTTTCAAGCAGCTGAGGCATGAACAGTCAGCCTTTTTAATAAACTGTCAACCTATGTTTTTTCCCCAGCATATCCCAGACAGCTGCTGGATTCAGTCTTTTTGACCAGACAGGAAAGCAGTCATGCACTACAGAGAACCTTAATTCTGGCCCCATGTTTGGCAATGACTTGGTTCATGTATCTTGGTGCTGCTCTGAATGGGGTTCTTACCCAAAATGGGAACGTTTAGTACCAGTCCCTCTGAAACTTTCTCTCTCAGCAGCTATACAATGTCATATACTGCCAGATGACTTCACCTCTCACGCTCTGCCTGTCTTACAGCTCTTGAACTGCCTCCACCCCACGGGAAGGTCAGGCACATTCATCCCCATCTCATACTTTTTTCTCACTCTAAGTCTGTATCAGTATTTTGGAAGATTCAATCAGAGGAGGAAGCACAGAGCAGGAGAGATCAATAATTGATTATGCAGCTTCTTCCTCTCTCTAAGCAAATGATTTACATCCACCATAGCAGTTTAGTAATCTCCAGCAAGGTTCCTGTGGATCTCCAGCCTAAATAAACTTCTATCAACCAAGAGGCTGGACAGTAGAGGAGGTGGGGACAAGCAGTGATCAAAAGTATTAATTTTATCACTTTTTAATGACAAAGCAGCAAACAGCAGAAGTAACTACAACACAGGGTAATTATGTCCCCAATAAGCAATTCAGCTGTTTCAGAAAAAGTTTGTCTAGAACATAAGACTGTATATTATAGAATAGATATTACAGACCACTATCAAAAGATCATTTGAGGGTACTGATGAGACTGTTCATTTCCAGAGTACAAGACGATCAAAGAAGCACACACAGCAACACCGTGGCATTAAATCATCAGCAACAAAAAAACAAACCAAAATATGCAGGATAAATCCAGAAGTCAGAATGAACTCTCCAATACAGAAGCATACCTGGAACCAGTCTGTTATTTCATGTGCACTATAACTATGTTGTGCACAACAGAGATCCTCCCAGGCTGATGCCAAGCCTCAGTTCAGAATGCAAGGAGCAGGAGCTCACCTTCCTGCTGTTCAAGGACATTGCTCAGGAGCAGCACCCCCCCACCGAATGCTGAAGAAATAGCCTTGTCTGAACACGTGAACTCCTGCAGTGTTACCAGATACTTGAGATCGTCACTGGTTCCTGAGCAGTCACAAAGGCAACGTGTTTATTCCCAGAGCCTGTCTATCCTTTTAACACCTGGCAAAATCCCACGTGCTCTCACCCATAGTGCCAGTCCTGACTTTACTCCCTGGCTTTGCTGGAGCCCTATTTCTTCATCTGCACAGCCCTGCTGAAGGAAAAGCAGCCAGCTGTGGCTTCCTGAGGATTCTCCTATTTGCCAATGAGAAAATAGGCCAAGTTACAGCTCCCTTCTTGTCAAGCAACTCCTGAAAAAGCAGACACCTATCTATATCATAAGTTTCTCAAGTGGCCTGTTTCATCTCTTGCCATCCCATACTTCCAGTTGAGTTTGTCAAAGTCCAGGTTTCCTAATACATAAAGCAGATGTTTCATATATCACACTATATGAACTCTAGTGGGCTGCCCATGTATTTGTATGTGTACTGTAATAATATGAACTGCACAAAAATACACATTTCTGGATTGTTTTCTGTCACTACACACTTCCACAAGATTAGAAATGAATGATCATCCTACATGCATCACACACCCCGAGCTGCTCCTGCTTTCTCTCAGGAATTACACTAAGGACAGATCCCTTTGTGGTTTGGGTTTGGTTGTTTTATTATTTGGAGGTTTTTTATTTAACAGCTTCTGCTGCTATTCTCTGAGGACGTAGGCAGTGTGATAGACATAGTCTGCATGGGAAGATTCTCAGTGACTTAGGTCTTAAAACTTAAGAGTAATACTTTGAACATGGCTTGCATTAAACCTCATCTACATGCAAAGCATTAACACTTAAAACAAAAGAAATCCAAAATATCCATTCTGTGAGAGATTCCAGTACCTATTTTTATCCATTGTCAGACTGATTCCATATATTCCATACAGACTTCATCTACTCATTTCCTTGTATTTTCACAGGCTAGAAATCAAGCTAATAAATATTCTGCTTTAATACTTTTGAAGAAAAAAACCCAAACATATCAACATTTAAAAAAAAAATTTAAAAAGCACCATATTGTGGAAAGCAGCAGCTCCTGAAGGGGTTCATACATCCCTTGAAGGGGATTTAAATGTGGATAGCTAAAAATACGTCCAGGTAAGTACAGGGGGAGAAATATAATGAAGTTTGGGACTAAACACCAAGGAAAAATTCCCTGACCACTGCTTAGCATCTCTCCAACAGAAATGAATGCCAAGCTATCAACACTTATATTTAAACACAGGTTTGGCAAAGCACAGACAGATGCTCTTTTGGGAACAATCGTACAGTGGCTAGGCTGCGGATGCTCTCACAAACACTTTTAAGAGTGAGACTTTGTGATCTTTAGGATACTAAATCAGAAAATTTATAACATTTCCCTCCTATGAGATAAAAACCAAAGGAGCCATGCCAAATTACTGTACCATATTTGCAAATATTTGAATGCAATTTATGCTGTTATCCTTGTCTATACTCCCAAGGAGCCACAGCGTCTTTTAAGTTCTTTCTTCTTCAGGTACAGTGGATGCAGCCATCCGTGACAAATTTGTGTTTTCTCTTCTGAGAATATACCGTATTCCTCAGTGGCAGAGAAGTGAATGGAGTTGCCATTTGCAAGATAGAAATGTTTACACCCAGACAGCAATTAAATCTGGTTTGGATGATAATGTTATAAATGAAATGCTAATAAGTACTGTAAATGGCCATGTAACCACATCCCATCATTTGCCAATTACTGGGAGGAGAGGGGAGGAGCTGAAAAGCAGCTGTAGAGTAGATGACATACTACTTTAAATGAGCAAATGCAGGTACTGTGCAATGCACAGCCCTGACAGCATCATTTTATAGCAGGAATTCAATTTTCCAAGCAACATCTGATTTCACCTTTTATTATCATGTCAGTAGTAATAATAATTTGCTCTGACACCGGCATTTTCTCAGAAGGATCACCAAGGGATTTATAAAGCCGAAGCAGGAATTCCAAAGAAGCTGGAGAGCACACCTACTTCAGCAACTGCAGAGCGCTCAGGGTGGCTTTGTCTGGGCTCCAAGGCTGCCACGCAGCACCATACACTGGAAACTGTTTAAATGGTTTATCATATGATTGTGCCCGAGTGAGAGGCCCTTAAACAGAATTTATTTGTTCTACCCCTGTGCCTAAATGCCTTCTGGACTGTCAGTTTTTCTACCACCTCAAGGGGCAAGTTTAGCCAGCTCTCAGTGGCTACAAGGACTTACCTTCTGTAATGGCTTAGTCTTCACTGTCAGGGGACTTCGGTAAAGTTATTTCCAGATGTTGCAGATTAAACCAATTCAGGCTGTGAACTGCTCTGCACATGAAACGTTCTTAAATAAACTGGACTTAGGCCACAGAAGACCCACCTCATGGGACAGAGTATGAACCACACACTGAACTATGTGGAACTACTCTTGACCCCATTATAGATGTGGGTAAACGAAACCCAAAGTCCACATCTGACCTCTTTTCCAAACCAAGCCTTCTCCCAAGGAGTCACACAAGGCCCTGAATCCCTTCTGCTGGCACTCCTCATTTGCCACAAAAGCCATTCATCAATTCTGATGGCCAAAGGTCAGAATTCCACTTGGCCTGGGACACTTGTGCATCTGTGCATAATTAACTTGATGGTAAACATTAGTTAAAGTTTTCACTGCTTCTTACACAACGATTTTGCTGGAAAAAGATTTTTCCACCTCAAGAACTGCAGCATCATTCCCTGGGACCAAGTGCAGTTTGCCTTAAACTATATGACTTAAAGACATGCAACCAAATTATGTCCTTCACATGTTATCATCACAATCCAATGGAAGATACATCTAAAAACACTTCCAAATGAACAATACACAAAATCACTTATTCTAAGCGTGTCGCAAGTTTTGGTTTGTTTTTATTTTTAACCAAGATAGAATAAAACAAAGTCCTTCTGAGAAGCAAACATGTGAAAAATGCCATGACAAAATAGACGAGATCCTTATCTTACTACGTGTGTATGAACTTATGAGCATTTCTGAATGTTACCAATACCACTGCTGCTTTACCTACACAACATAATCTAGCAAAATAAAAATACAGAACAGCTGGTATAGAAGCTGGATACAGCTGGAACATTGTGTCAACATTTTTTAATGGAATCATATTTCATGGACAAGAAAGACAGCCCCACAGAAAAAGTGCAAGTAAATCACCGGTTTCAGCTGAAACCTGCATTTCAGATGCCACTCAAGACTGAACTGTCATGCCACTTTCTGCACAGAAGAGTTAAGGAACATACGAAAAAGAAAACGTTTGTGACTCCTAGGTGGACAAGGCCTGAAATCAGTGCAGTGGTGATTGAGTTCAGCTGGAAAGGAGGTCCATCTGGAGGAGCTACAAGGAGAAGAAAAAGGCAGAGGTAAGGTCTGGTTACAATCTGGCAGCAGTGCCAAACACTTCTGTCTCTCCATTACCACAACCTATATACAGAAGAATTACAAAGAAGGGACTAAAACTGTACTTCACAATGAGCACCTGTCTACTTGGATAAAGCTTACCTGCGTATACACTGAAAATAGTTATTAGTTCTTTAAATATTCATGATACTGGGGGATAGAGTAAGGATACTTATAAGACATCTCATATTCTACTGACTGACCTTGATCTATGCCATTTAAGGCAAGACTGTTGTTGTCCAAGAACTGTCAAGACAGGGTATAAGGATCTGTGGCCTAATCAAGTTAATGAAAAGATTTCTTCCCTGATGATCACTACTCATATCTCAATTCAAAGTGTATATAAACCCTTAGCAAACATATCTAGCACCATATATCTGAGATACTTCAAGTTTATCCATATACCTCCACAGAAGACTTTTAAGCATATTTATCAGTTCTCAGAAGAGGTAACATATTTTACTATCTAGCACAGCTCAACAGGCTATGAACCAGCCCCTGGATACTGGAACACACACACACAAACATAGCCTGTACCACCTTTTCCAACAGGAAGGAAAAAAAGCACCAATATGCATTTATCTAAGAGCCTTGTTTGCCATTGCCAGTGATGGAGAGTGAGATGAAACAATTCAGCTTCTCCATGGGAAACCAGACTGCTCCTCCCAGAAACAGCCACCTGCCCTCAGTATCATCAAGGATGACGGGAAGGAAAGGCAGCAGCCATTAACACAGCAAGCAGTGTGCAGCAAATTAATGATCTGGAGTTTATTATTTTAATGATATCCATGGGTAGGAACACACCATGGAGCAGCTCATTACAGGGAGAACATTGTTTCTATGCCCGGAAAGAAAAGTAGCTGCTTTTATGTGGTTTAAGTTGAGAAAAAAAGGGAATAAATAGTAATGGAGTTTACAGGACAGGATAGGTTGCTTGCTTGTGCCACTCAGTCCTGTCACGTACAAGTGAAAGGTGGAACGGCCCAATGGACCATCTGGTTACCTTGACTGTCTTAGTCATCAGCTACTCCTTGTTACCAGCAGAGAACAGTAACAGACTGAAACTAGTCCTCCAAGTGCCCAAAGAAGTAGCAACCTAAAACTTAAAAGACCTGATCTCCCTCACAGCCTACTTCCTTCACTACCCTAGCAGACCACAAGTTGCAACCAAGCTTCTCCATAGGTTCTTCGTATGGTTAAATGCTAGGAAAACAGGAGCTGAAGCACAGCTTCTCTGAGTTTGAGCCCTGAACTGCACCATAATACCCAGTCTGCTGCTCCACTTCTGCATGAGATGAGCGAATTTTACTGTTAAAGTCTGGTGTTCTGTCTGGCAATTGCAATGTCCGCTCACCCTCACATGTCACAGCAGTAGATTTTCATTTCAAATCCATCACAGGGATTACAAATTCCTATGTTTGTGGGGCTGTGTATACAAATTAAACTGAGCCAGTTTCACCCAGATTCACCAATTTACTTCTCTACAGCATGTCAGCACTGACTCCCTCAACTGACCAAAAAAAAAAACCCCAAAAAAAGAAAAACATTCCAGCAAGTGCATAGAGCTCAATCAAAGCAGGTCATCTGCTCAGTTCTGATTCACTCATAAACCCTCTTTCATGTTTCTTCAAATCTGGTTAACTTCCCACATTATTAATTGCTGGTTGGCACCTCATCTACATAAAATAAAAATGGGATGCATTATATTCTACAAATACCTCTGCCTACCTGTTCCCCTCCTTGCAACACAAAAGCCAGCAGTCCTAGCTTTATTTTCCAAACACATCAGGGGGAAGGCAAACACATGTAGGGGAAGGCAAAAACCCAAACCAGGTTCTTATCTCACTGCCAATGGAAAAGGTGGTACCTTCAAAGGTCACCCAGGCTGTCTGATGACATTTTGTAGCACCCCATGGAGCTGTTCCCCGTGTCACAACACAACCAAAACCACAGACAGAGGCAATGGGCAGGAAACGAAACACAGGGCAGGAAAGTTCATTTAAACATTAAGAGAAAAGGTTTACTCTCAAACAAACCAATCACCAGAACACGTTGCCCAAAGAACTTGTAGAGATCTTGGAGATGTTCAGAGAGGACAAGGCACCAGAGGCTGAGCAAGGGCTTGGAGTAAACAGCAGGAAATCCCTTCCAACCTCACCCACTCTGTACTATCCATCCTAACACCAATGGCTCCCAAAGGGCCACCAGCAGTATCCAACCTGACCCCTGTAAGACCCAAACCGACACTGACACCACCCAACCTAAGGCTTCCCTTATACAAACTAACACCTATGCCTGCCAAATTTTCCTTCCACCACAAGCGTTCAAGTCCCAGTAAAGGTTAACAAAGCCCTTTACACCTCCCATTATATTCCCAGTACGCTGGTGTGCTTCTTCAGAAGCCTTTCCAGCCAATAAAACAGGCCCAAACTAATAATACTTGTTATTTAGACAGAGCCACTATTGCTTGGTATCTCTTCCAAACAGACTTCAGCAGGACCATAAGGAACAACATCTTCTCCAGAGAGATTTGAGTCTGATCTAAATGTAGGTATTTTTTACAGACAGACACGCTTCAGATGCCTCATCTGTATCTATATACAAAGCTAACCCCAAATGTCTCAGTTGCTTTTGGGTAATACACAATGGTAACTTGGAAGCAAAACACTTTGGCAGGCTGCATACCGTGTACAAAAGCACACTGGTATTACTCACCGTCAGATGACAGAGTTCCTGGTACGCAGGGAGAAGACGGAAGGCATCCCAAGCAGTCTTCCTAGTATGTCCCCTGGTCTCACCCTGGATGATCGCACGCAGACGAGAGCAGCAACGAGGCTGAGGGAAAACAAAGGAGAATTGACAACATCAGCCCAGCAAAAGCATGACTGCGGGGCTCTGAGCCTATCGGCTCATACAACCCAGCATCATTAAAGCTCTTCGAAACAGCGGGAAGTGCCAAAAAGAAGCAACCAATTTGGGGAAGGGGCTGGAACCCTGAAAAATGGCTTTAGACTTTTCTGTTTCCCCCTCTTTTTCTTTGAGCCCTTTACTTACTGTCCATGCAGGACCCGTGTCGCCCGCACGCTCTGTTCCCTGCAGCACAGAATGCCCCATGCCCGGGGAGCTGACTCAGACCCGAGGCTGAGGAGGACTCTTTGGTGCTTACGGGTGGGAGCTGCCTTTCAAAGGAACAGAGAAGAGAATAAATAAAACCGGCAAACTGGGAAGCGCAGGGAAGCAGGGGAGAATTGCTGTTGTTCCTGGCTTATAGATAGGAAAACTGAGGCATGGACGGCTGAAATCTGTCCGGAAAAGCTGTCGCTGGCCATCCCCTACCCAGGCTTGCTCGGCATACTGGTGGCACCGCTCCGGGTGCCTCCGTGTGTAGGGGATGCCCAGCACCAGCTTTCGGTAGCGGCTCCCCAACTGTGGGAGCCGGGCTGGACGCTCGCGCTCCGTGTGCTGTGACTGACAAGTATAATAAAATTATAACAATATAAATATAACAGCCCTGAAAAGAAAGCCGTACAGAGACACTTGTTAATGCACTCACTGGGAAGCCTTGAGAGGTCCTGATGCTCCGCACTCAGCTGATTCCATTACGGCAAACATCCCAGCACAACAGCACAAAACGCCGCAAGACTCCAAAGCTACAAAACACAAAGCACAGCACAGAGAACTCAACCCGCTGAAGCCCGAGAGCTGAATGAGCCTCTCCCGGCAACACTGCGCCTTTATACCCCAGGCAGCAGCCACAACTCCTCCCTCAATGATCTGGGGGCAAAGCAGCACCTGGGGTAAAAGAGGTAGGATGAGCAGTGCTTTCCGTTTTGGCTGATGGCTGCAGCCCAGGAGGAGATCCAGGGAGAAAAGGGCTCTTCAACAGAGCAAACCCCGGCGTGCTTTATCCAAAGAACAGCCCCATCTCTTAGAGAGAGATCCAGAGATCGGGCACCGGAGAGGCCGTGTGCAGAGCTCCCTCTGAATTTCAGGTGGCCAAGCGAGGGCAGGAGCTCTGTGTGTGCAGGTGATGCCTGCGGCGTTTGCAAAACCAAAAGCACCGCTCCGAGGAGCATTCCACGGAGGACTGAAGCCGGGCGCGGAGCAGCAGCTCCGGAGCCCGTTTCCCCTGCGGCACCGAAAAAGGGAGCGTGTGCTGCCACCGTGCGTCCGAACGGCGGTACTGCAGGTGGTGGAGGTGGGGGGGGGCGGAGCGGCTCCGGAAGCCGCTCGCTGCTGCCGTCATGTGTCGGTGAAGACGGGAGGGGGGGGCCGCTCTGTCGAAAATTCAGCATTGAAATGGGGGGCGACGGGGGAGAAAGCGGCTGGGGGCCGCTGTCCGGTACTACCGTGTGTCCTTCGGGCGGCAATCAGCGGCAAACCGGGTCGGGAAAGCGGAGGTGCAGCGCCGAGAGACGACTGGTGCTGCCATCATGTGGCCAAAGTTCGGTACTGCACACGGTGAAGAAAAGCGACTGCGCGGGTGGAGCCTCAGCCAATCAGAGGAGTGGGGGGGCGATGACCGAAAGGGGCGTGACTACGAGCGGGTGACGTGCGCATCAGCCAATCAGAGGAGGGGGGGCGGAGCCGGAGAGGGGCGTGGCTACGAAAGGGTCACGTGCGCAGCAGCCAATCACAGGAGTGGGGGGGCACCGCCGGCGCCGGGCGGGACTAAGCGTGATTGACAACCGCCGCAGCCAATCAGAGGCGTGGGGGGGCGCCGCCGGCGCCGGGCGGGACTAAGCGTGATTGACAACCGCCGCAGCCAATCAGAGCAGTGATCCGGCTCCGCCGGAGCCGGGCGGGACTAGGCGTGACTGACAAGCGCCGCAGCCAATCAGAGGAGTGGGGGGGCCAGTGTAGAAGCCGAACGGAAGCGGGGCGGGAGTAAGAGTGACTGACAGGCGTCTCAGCCAGTCGGGGTGCGGGTTGTGCCGCCGAACCGGGCCCGGACCGTACCGTACCGAGCCGAGGCGAATCATGAGGGTAACGGGACTCGGCGGAGGCAAACGGGGGGGGCAATGGCAGCTGTCGGCTCCCCTGGGACCCCATGGAAGCCACTCCGGTCCCTCCGGGCGGCTCCGTCCCCCTCAGGCGGCTTCGGCTCCGCTCGGTTCCCTTCGGGCGGCTCCGTCCCCCTCAGGCGGCTTCGGCTCCGCTCGGTTCTCTTCGGCCGGTTCCGCCGCTTCGGGAGGGTTCGGCTTCGCCTCAGCCAATCAGAGGAGTGGGGGGGCGGTGTCGGAGAGGGGCGTGGGTAGGAGCGGGTGACGTGCTCATCAGCCAATCAGAAGAGTGGGGGGGCGGAGCCGGCGAGGGGCGTGGCTACGAGCGGGTGACGTACTCATCACCAATCAGAGGAAGGGGGGGCGGAGCCGGCGAGGGGCGTGGCTAGGAGCGGGTCACGTGCGCATCAGCCAATCAGAGGAGAGGGGGGGCGGAGCCGGAGAGGGGCGTGGCTAGGAGCGGGTCACGTGCGCATCAGCCAATCAGAGGAGTGGGGGGCGGAGCCGGCGCCGGGCGGGACTAAGCGTGATTGACAACCGCCGCAGCCAATCAGAGGCGTGCGGGGGCGCCCTGGGCGCCGGGCGGGACTAAGCGTGATTGACAACCGCCGCAGCCAATCAGAGGCGTGGGGGGGCGCCGTGGGCGCCGGGCGGGACTAAGCGTGATTGACAACCGCCGCAGCCAATCAGAGGCGTGGGGGGGCGCCGTCGGCGCCGGGCGGGACTAAGTGTGATTGACAACCGCCGCAGCCAATCAGAGGCGTGGGGGGGCGCCGCCGGCGCCGGGCGGGACTAAGCGTGATAGACAACCGCCGCAGCCAATCAGAGGAGTGGGGGGGCGCCGCCGGCGCCGGGCGGGACTAAGCGTGATTGACAACCGCCGCAGCCAATCAGAGCAGTGATCCGGCGCCGCCGGAGCCGGGCGGGACTAGGCGTGACTGACAAGCGCCGCAGCCAATCAGAGGAGTGGGGGGGCCAGTGTAGAAGCCGAACGGAAGCGGGGCGGGAGTAAGAGTGACTGACAGGCGTCTCAGCCAGTCGGGGTGCGGGTTGTGCCGCCGAACCGGGCCCGGACCGTACCGTACCGAACCGAGGCGAATCATGGGGGTAACGGGACTCGGCGGAGGCAAACGGGGGGGGCAATGGCAGCTGTCGGCTCCCCTGGGACCCCATGGAAGCCACTCCGGTCCCTCCGGGCGGCTCCGTCCCCCTCAGGCGGCTTCGGCTCCGCTCGGTTCCCTTCGGGCGGCTCCGTCCCCCTCAGGCGGCTTCGGCTCCGCTCGGTTCTCTTCGGCCGGTTCCGCCGCTTCGGGAGGGTTCGTCTTCGCCTCAGCCAATCAGAGGAGTGGGGGGGCGGTGTCGGAGAGGGGCGTGGCTAGGAGCGGGTGACGTGCTCATCAGCCAATCAGAAGAGTGGGGGGGCGGAGCCGGCGAGGGGCGTGGCTACGAGCGGGTGACGTACTCATCAGCCAATCAGAGGAGGGGGGGCGGAGCCGGAGAGGGGCGTGGCTAGGAGCGGGTCACGTGCGCATCAGCCAATCAGAGGAGTGGGGGGCGGAGCCGGCGCCGGGCGGGACTAAGCGTGATTGACAACCGCCGCAGCCAATCAGAGGCGTGGGGGGGCGCCCTGGGCGCCGGGCGGGACTAAGCGTGATTGACAAGCGCCGCAGCCAATCAGAGGCGTGGGGGGGCGCCGTCGGCGCCGGGCGGGACTAAGCGTGATTGACAAGCGCCGCAGCCAATCAGAGGCGTGGGGGGGCGCCGTCGGCGCCGGGCGGGACTAAGTGTGATTGACAACCGCCGCAGCCAATCAGAGGAGTGGGGGGGCGCCGCCGGCGCCGGGCGGGACTAAGTGTGATTGACAACCGCCGCAGCCAATCAGAGCAGTGATCCGGCGCCGCCGGAGCCGGGCGGGACTAGGCGTGACTGACAAGCGCCGCAGCCAATCAGAGGAGTGGGGGGGCCAGTGTAGAAGCCGAACGGAAGCGGGGCGGGAGTAACAGTGACTGACAGGCGTCTCAGCCAGTCGGGGTGCGGGTTGTGCCGCCGAACCGGGCCCGGACCGTACCGTACCGAGCCGAGGCGAATCATGGGGATAACGGGACTCGGCGGAGGCAAACGGGGGGGGCAATGGCAGCTGTCGGCTCCCCTGGGACCCCATGGAAGCCACTCCGGTCCCTCCGGGCGGCTCCGTCCCCCTCAGGCGGCGTCGGCTCCGCTCGGTTCCCTTCGGGCGGCTCCGTCCCCCTCAGGCGGCTTCGGCTCCGCTCGGTTCTCTTCGGCCGGTTCCGCCGCTTCGGGAGGGTTCGGCTTCGCCTGAGCCAATCAGAGGAGTGGGGGGGCGGTGTCGGAGAGGGGCGTGGCTAGGAGCAGGTGACGTGCTCATCAGCCAATCAGAAGAGTGAGGGGGCGGAGCCGGCGAGGGGCGTGGCTACGAGCGGGTGACGTACTCATCAGCCAATCAGAGGAGGGGGGGGGGCGGAGCCGGAGAGGGGGAGGGCTAAGCGTGGTTGACAACCGCCGCAGCCAATCAGAGGCGTGGGGGGGCGCCGTCGGCGCCGGGCGGGACTAAGCGTGATAGACAACCGCCGCAGCCAATCAGAGGAGTGGGGGGGCGCCGTCGGCGCCGGGCGGGACTAAGCGTGATTGACAACCGCCGCAACCAATCAGAGCAGTGATCCGGCGCCGCCGGAGCCGGGCGGGACTAGGCGTGACTGACAAGCGCCGCAGCCAATCAGAGGAGTGGGGGGGCCAGTGTAGAAGCCGAACGGAAGCGGGGCGGGAGTAAGAGTGACTGACAGGCGTCTCAGCCAGTCGGGGTGCGGCTTGTGCCGCCGAACCGGGTCCGGACCGTACCGTACCGAGCCGAGGCGAATCATGGGGGTAACGGGACTTGGCGGAGGCAAACGGGGGGGGCAATGGCAGCTGTCGGCTCCCCTGGGACCCCATGGAAGCCACTCCGGTCCCTCCGGGCGGCTCCGTCCCCCTCAGGCGGCTTCGGCTCCGCTCGGTTCCCTTCGGGCGGCTCCGGCCTCTTGGGGTGCAGTTCGTACTTTTGGCCACAGGAGGGCAGCACCTCCCTTTGCTCTGAGCCACCCCTTTGCTTCCCCTCCCGCATCTCCGGCACCTGCAGTACCGAGCTTTGGACACAGGATGGCAGCAGCGAGCAGTGCCCCGAGCTACGCCGTGCCCCCCCACCTCCAGCACCTGCAGTACCGACGCTTGGACACGAGGTGGCAGCACACGCTGCAGAAGCAACGGCCTTAGAGCAACGGCGGCTCCCCTCCCCGTTGACAGCCTCCGGGGACCCCAGCTGCTGAGTGGGGACAGTTTGCAATATTGGGGCTGGGGCAAAGTTGCTTAAGGAACTTCTATTCGAGATTCTTTCAGACTTTTATTGCTTTGTGTTTGCTTTGTGGGGATTTATAATCACATTCTTCTCTTTTGCTTTTTATTTTCTTTACACATTTTATTTCCTTTTTCATTCATGTTTTTTCCAGCTGTCCTTGTCTTTTAGTCTCTTTCAGTAACTATTTTTAGGCGTCCCATACCTAAAATGAGATAAGAAATGGGCAAACATGGGTTAGAAAATGAAAAAAATGGTTCAAAACACCTTACAAATGGTCCAAAGTGGAACACAAGTGGCCCAAAATGGATTAAAACAATCAAGAAATGGGTAAAAATGGGTTAGAAGTGGGCAAAAATGGCCTACAATGCGGAAGATGTGGATAAATATGGGACAGAAACAGCCACAGACAGGTCAGAAATAGCCCCCAAAAAAGCTTTAAAGGGGTTAGAAATGGGAAAGATGGGTTAGAAATTGCCAAAAACGGCTTAAAACTGGTAAGAAATGGGCAAAACTGGGATAGAAATGGCCATGAATTGTTTTGAAATAGACTAAAATGGCTTAAAATAGGGTAGAAATGGGGAAAAATGGCTTAAACCAGGCTCAGAAATGGGCAAAAATGTGTTTGAAGTGGCAAAAAAAAATGGTTAGAAGAAAAAATAGTTTAGAAATGGACAAAATGGCTTAAACCAGGTTAGAATTGGACATATAAGGGTTGCAAATGGCTAAAAATGGGTTTAAATCTAGTTAGAAGTGGCCACAATTGTGTTAGAAATCGTCAAAAAAGGCTTAAAGCTGCTGACAAATGGGAAAAAATGGGTTAGAGAAATAAAAAAGTGGCTTAAACAGAGTGAGAAAAGGGCCAAAAAAAGAGGGAAATTTTAAGAAATGGCTTTAAAAGGGTTAGAAGTGACCAAACACGGGTTAGAAATGGCAGAAAGAATTTAGAAATAGCAAATAAAACAGTTTAGAAGTGGGCATAAATGAGTTAGAAACAGCCATGTTACGGCATCTTCTTGGAATCAGGGGCTAAGTACACACCTCTGTCCCTGCAAGTGCTGCCCGGGGCTGCCAGGAAAGCCGATCTGTGCAATAGGCTGTGTGTGTTCTGGTCTGTAAGCCCACCATCAGCTACGGTACAGGTGAAGTCTTGTCACTGGAAAATGTTGAGCAGATAATACCCTTTAGTGAGCTAGAAAGCGGCACTAACGCTGCCTGCCTGGCAGGCTAGGAAAGGCAGATACATTTGGGGTTATGCACACGAAAGCTCTACGTCCTGCCGTGGTTCCAATGTCATTGCTCTTAGAGGTAAATGGAAAAGCAGCCTCAGGCCTCCTGCTGGGCTCAGGGATCCATCAGCTGCACCTGAGCAGCTTTGCCTGCAGGATGTGATACTTGCTATGCTGGTAAGTGACCAGTTCAAATAGGTTGAAATCAAGGTGCATTTGCCCAGAGCTGGGTGTTACTCGCACTGGTACTGGTACTTGTGGCAGCAAACATTTACCGTGACCCACCTGCTGAACAGAGCTCAGTACTGCAAATAATAAGCCAGTTTCCCCTCCCTGGCTGCATTAAAACAGGCTCCTCCAGATGAATTTAACCTCATGTCAGTGAAGCACTTTAGCTCAAGGTGCCAAAGACAAGCTTCGGCATGGGCACAATGCCACCAGACACACCAAAGAGCGTGAGGACGGGAAGCCCTTCCCTAAGAAAGAAGGGTAACTGTGGCCTTGGGCTTCTAAAGAGACCCTCAGCAGCTGTAGGGAAATGCCTGCATTCCCTGGGGTTCTAATCATATGAGCACAGGATGGTTTTGGTTGGAAGGAACCTTTAAAGGTCATCTGGTCTAACCTCCCCTGCCATGAGCAGGGACATCTTCAACTCCATCAGGGTGCTCAGAACCACATCCAGCCTGGCCTTGAATGTCCCCAGGGATGGGGCATCCACCACCTCTCTGGCCAACCTCTGCCAGTGCTTTACCACCCTCATTACAGAAAAATACTGGGGCTGACCTGTTCCTGGTTCTCCCTCCCTCCCTCCAGGCCTTGCCTTCTCCTCAGCAGTGCAGGTCCTAATTCAACAAAGACAACACCAAGGGCTGCAAACTCTGCTGGCAGTACCCAAATGTCAAGAGGAAACCGGGGACCTGCATTGTCACAACATCCAACAGGATGATTAGAAAAACACTGGTAACTCCCCATAGCCATAGAGCTGCTGCAAAACAGCCTGCAAGCAAAGCAATTGCTGTTTAAGCAAAAAGCAGCGCAATGGTCTCCGAGCAGGAAAGCAAACCAAGCTGAGATTTCCTGGGACAATGTTTTCAATTACGTGAATGTAATTGACTGGAAGGGAAAAAACTTCTTGAATTAAGCACGTAAACAAGGTGAACAAAATAATTTCTTCCTTGTTCAAGCAGAGGATGTGGTTTTGCTCTCATTTACTGGCCCCAGGTAGGAGAATCTACATCTGTCCAGCTGTTAAAGTGTCACTCTGCATTATGCCAATGTAAGAGGAAACAAAGTCCTGCATCCACATCTTCAGCCCCAGCTCAAGAGGGACGTGGAGCTGCTCAAGCGAGCCAGAGGAAACCATGGAGCTGCTGCGAGGGCTGGAGCAGCTATGCTCTGGAGCCAGGCTGAGAGAGCTGGGCTGGGGCAGCCTGGACAAGAGAAGGCTCCTGAAGGGGAGACCTGAGAGCAGCTCCAGTGCCTAAAGGGGCTGCAGGAAACCTGGAGAGGGGCTTGGGACAAGGGCCTGTAGGGACAGGCCAAGGGGAATGGCTTGAACCTGCCCGAGGGGAAACTGAGCTGAGCTCTTAGGCAGAAGCTGTTCCCCGTGAGGGTGCTGAGGCGCTGGCACAGGGTGCACAGAGAAGCTGTGGCTGCCCCATCCCTGGCAGTGTTCAAGTCCAGGTTGGACACAGGGGCTTGGAGCAACCTGCTCTAGTGTGAGGTGTCCCTGCCTGCCTGTGGCAGGGGTTGGAGCTGGATGAGCTTTAAGGTCCCTTCCAACATGAACCATTCCATGATTCTGTAAAATGTAGAAATGGGGAGGATAACTACAGGCAAATTACAGACCAATCGATGAAAGCAGAGAGTAAATGGATTTCCTCTCTCGGCAAGGTCAGAGAAGCATGTGCTACGATTACCAGACATACCTCCGCTCTCTTCTCCTGCTTCCCAGTTGCAGAAACCTCTCTTTCCTTTTTGGTCTTGCAGATGAAAGAAAGAGGCTAAAAAAGTCTTCTGGAGCTCTTGAAAGGGTCTGTTCTGGCACACACAGTGTGCACATGGCTGCACGCTGCTCTGAAACAGAAGGGTTCTTGTATTTATCTAAGAACAAGAACTGGGTTTTTCTCAAAGCTCAAGAAACCACTGATGT
The DNA here is from genome assembly GCF_012275295.1 of Melopsittacus undulatus. Taxonomy (NCBI): domain Eukaryota; kingdom Metazoa; phylum Chordata; class Aves; order Psittaciformes; family Psittaculidae; genus Melopsittacus; species Melopsittacus undulatus. Next base: position 70,086 of record NW_022994131.1, on the reverse strand, counting down.
GGGTCCACAGCATCAACGCTGATGAGGCTGATAGGCGGGTGTGCAGCCTAAAAAGAACGCATGATCAGGGTGCAGGTCACGTGTAAAACTCGCTCAAAACAGACACTCATATAGGGCATCGTGCAAGCAGGGTATTGCTGCAGCAGCCGTCCCTTGAAGAAATGGCTGGTTTTACAAACCTGTCTATCCTTACATCATCTTTATGTTCCTCCTCCTCGTACATATGAACATAAATTGTTAACAAGTTAAGCATAGATGCATAGATGGCATAGATGGCCACTAAAAACAAGAAAAAAAACCCATGTACTACTATGCCAAACCTAATACATCGGTGCTGCTCACACCAAACCATACACTGGGAGCTTCCTGCCAGCCTGTACCACTTCAGAGCTTGCAGCTTTTACCATGATATTATGATATTAACTTGAATTTTTGCACTGACTGCTAAGAAAGCAAAAAAGGAAGCATTTTTAGCAAGGGATAATAAAGCTATTTCATAGTATCATATCTATAAATAAATATAAATAGCCTGAAGCACATTAGAAATAGGCAAGAGCAGCTTAAAACAGGCCAAAAATGACCACAAATACTAAAGAAGTAGCCAAAACCAGCTTAAAACTAGTAAGGAATGGGCAGAATAAGATGGAAAAGCCTCTCCATTGTTTACAATGTGCCAAAAGAATCTAAAAAAGGTTTAGAAATGCAGAAGAGTAAGATAAAAATGACCATACAGGAGTTAAACCAAGCTAGGAAGGGGAAGACCAGGCTAGAAATGGGTAGGAAATGACCAAAATGGTTTGGAAACTGCCAGAATGGCTTCAGAAGAATTAGAAATGGGCATCAAGAGGTTAGAAATAGCCTGAAGCACATTAGAAAAAGGCAAGAGCAGCTTAAAACAGGCCCAGAAAATGACCACAAATACTTGAAGAAGGAGCCAAAACCAGCTTAAAACTAGTAAGTAATGGGCAGAATAAGATGGAAAAGCCTCTCCATTGTTTACAATGTGCCAAAAGAATCTAAAAAAGGTTTAGAAACGGAGAAGAGTAAAATAAAAATGACCATACAGGAGTTAAACCAAGCTAGGAAACGGCAAAACCAGGCTAGAAATGGGTAGGAAATGGACCAAAATGGTTTGGAAACTGCCAGAATGGCTTCAGAAGAATTAGAAATGGGCATCAAGAGGTTAGAAATAGCCTGAAGCACATTAGAAATAGGCAAGAGCAGCTTAAAACAGGCCAAAAATGACCACAAATACTAAAGAAGGAGCCAAAACCAGCTTAAAACTAGTAAGGATTGGGCAGAATAAGATGGAAAAGCCTCTCCATTGTTTACAATGTGCCAAAAGAATCTAAAAAAGGTTTAGAAACGGAGAAGAGTAAGATAAAAATGACCATACAGGAGTTAAACCAAGCTAGGAAACGGGCAAGACCAGGCTAGAAATGGGTAGGAAATGGAACCAAAATGGTTTGGAAACTGCCAGAATGGCTTCAGAAGAATTAGAAATGGGCATCAAGAGGTTAGAAATAGCCTGAAGCACATTAGAAATAGGCAAGAGCAGCTTAAAACAGGCCAGAAATGACCACAAATACTAAAGAAGTAGCCAAAACCAGCTTAAAACTAGTAAGGACTGGGCAGAATAAGATGGAAAAGCCTCTCCATTGTTTACAATGTGCCAAAAGAATCTAAAAAAGGTTTAGAAATGCAGAAGAGTAAGATAAAAATGACCATACAGGAGTTAAACCAAGCTAGGAAGGGCAAGACCAGGCTAGAAATGGGTAGGAAATGGACCAAAATGGTTTGGAAACTGCCAGAATGGCTTCAGAAGAATTAGAAATGGGCATCAAGAGGTTAGAAATAGCCTGAAGCACATTAGAAATAGGCAAGAGCAGCTTAAAACAGGCCAGAAATGACCATAAATACTTAAGTAACCAAAAATAGCTTAGAACTAGTCAGGAATGGGATGAAGTAAAATGGAAATGCCTGTTAATTGTTTAGAATTAGTCTTACTGAGGCTTACCTGAACCTAGCGACCGTTTCTCACTGTGCAGCTTCTCAGACAGCCAACATGCAAGATCCATTCCCTGGGCATGATGCTCCAGCTTCTCAGCTGTTGGGACTCTGCTCTGGGAGGGGCAGTTTCTGCCTGACCTGGATACTGCTGGTTCTCTTTCTCCCTGCCATCTGGGCTTGCTTCTTCCCCGTGCTCTTCTTTATCTATCTCTGCCACGGATTCTGCTGCTTCCTGCTCTCACAGCCAAGCAGTGGAGAAAAGAGAACAGTGAGGGATTTTTTTATGGACAAATCCCATGCAAGCATTTCACAGGAGAGACAATCCCCTACAAAAATTCTTACCTATGAAACCCAACAGCCGCAGCCACTGCAGCCATTAGCGAGGGCCTGTGCTTGAGCTGCCTCTGCATCTGGAATAAGAAGCATTTATGAAGAAGCCTGATGGCTTTACTGGAGCTAAGCAGTTGTCCAAAGACGGGCGAAAGCAGGAGAGCAACAGCAGCAACTGAAGTCCTTAACAGAAAGGCTGGGATGAGCTGGCCTCCCCCAGGGCTCAGCCCAGCAAGGTCTGTGTGCAGAACAAAAGGAGGGCAATGCACCCTTCCCCCTTCTCATTTCTCCGAGAATCCCAGTCTCCAGATCCTTCAGCACCTTAAAGCTACAGTCAACAGTCTAATTTCCCAACTAAGCACAAGATTAGATCAGAGAAAACAAGCAGGGAACGCCTTGGCTGCTTTAGAAACAGCTATTTCAACCCTGGCCCCTTTCCCTCCCAGTGCAGGTACAGTGTGAATTACGGACCTCCAGGTAACCCCCCCCCCCCCCCCCCCCCGTACCTTCACTCCCCTCAGTACCGAGCACCGAGAGGCTTCCCGTGCCGAGCGGCCAGCAGGCAGGAGAGGCCCCTCTGCGCACGTCCAAGGCACGGCCGGGCGGCCGGGCCCGCTCCCCTCCCCGGTAAGCCCGGCCCCGCGGTGGGCTCGGCTCTCACCTGCTGCTGCCGGGACCCGGACCTGGACCCGGACCCTGCCCGCCGCCATGCTGCTCCCGGGGGCTGCGCCTGCCACACCGAAACGGCGCGGAGGGACCGGAGCCGGCGGGCGGCCACCAGACTGCGGCCGCATGGAGCCGCGCTTGCTACAGCCCGCCGGAAACCGGCGGGCACCACGTGACACCAGCCACTTCCGGGGACAGGGAGCACCACGGCTCATGCGCGGAGGCAGGGCTGCAGTACCTAACCTGGACACAAGATGGCAACAGCGAGCGGCGCCAGCCGCCGAAACGCCCGCCACCCCCCCCCCCCTTCCAGCCCTGCCGATCATTGTCATGTCATCCTTATGGGATCACTGTCGGGGCTGCAAGAGTGTCTGCCGGCTGCTCTGCATCTCTGCCACAGAGCCTTGCTTCAAGCCTGCTTTCATCACGTTGACAACTGCTTCAGAGCAGAGATCTGAACAAAAACACTGGCCAAATTATCACCGAGTTGCTAAACAACTACTATGTTAATACCCACACAGCTTTTATGTCTAGAGACCATTGCTGAGCCCAGAACCTGTAACCTCCATCCCAAGGAAATGCTCAAGATCTGCCTCTGATCATAATACACACAGACTTGCACTACAGATGCTGCACCTGGCCCAAATACACACCATGAGTAGAGCAGCTCCAAGGCAAACACACACACACAAAACACTACACATGCTGTGACACCAACAAACAGAGAATAACCTACACAGGCACAGTACCTCCCAGACGGAGCAGCACATCTGCCCGGATCACATGCACAGACCCAAGAGCAAAGCAACCGGGCTCCTGAGGAGCCTGAGAACCAGGTCTGACAAAACCAAATCATTCCAAACACAAACACAAATAAGATAAAAATGACCATACAGGAGTTAAACCAAGTTAGGAAAGGGCAAGACCAGGCTAGAAATGGGTAGGAAATGGACCAAAATGGTTTGGAAACTGCCAGAATGGCTTCAGAAGAATTAGAAATGGGCATCAAGAGGTTAGAAATAGCCTGAAGCACATTAGAAGTAGGCAAGAGCAGCTTAAAACAGGCCAAAAATGACCACAAATACTAAAGAAGTAGCCAAAACCAGCTTAAAACTAGTAAGGAATGGGCAGAATAAGATGGAAAAGCCTCTCCATTGTTTACAATGTGCCAAAAGAATCTAAAAAAGGTTTAGAAACGGAGAAGAGTAAAATAAAAATGACCATACAGGAGTTAAACCAAGCTAGGAAACGGCAAAACCAGGCTAGAAATGGGTAGGAAATGGACCAAAATGGTTTGGAAACTGCCAGAATGGCTTCAGAAGAATTAGAAATGGGCATCAAGAGGTTAGAAATAGCCTGAAGCACATTAGAAATAGGCAAGAGCAGCTTAAAACAGGCCAAAAATGACCACAAATACTAAAGAAGTAGCCAAAACCAGCTTAAAACTAGTAAGGAATGGGCAGAATAAGATGGAAAAGCCTCTCCATTGTTTACAATGTGCCAAAAGAATCTAAAAAAGGTTTAGAAATGCAGAAGAGTAAGATAAAAATGACCATACAGGAGTTAAACCAAGCTAGGAAGGGGAAGACCAGGCTAGAAATGGGTAGGAAATGAACCAAAATGGTTTGGAAACTGCCAGAATGGCTTCAGAAGAATTAGAAATGGGCATCAAGAGGTTAGAAATAGCCTGAAGCACATTAGAAAAAGGCAAGAGCAGCTTAAAACAGCCCAGAAATGACCACAAATATTGAAGAAGGAGCCAAAACCAGCTTAAAACTAGTAAGGATTGGGCAGAATAAGATGGAAAAGCCTCTCCATTGTTTACAATGTGCCAAAAGAATCTAAAAAAGGTTTAGAAACGGAGAAGAGTAAAATAAAAATGACCATACAGGAGTTAAACCAAGCTAGGAACGGGCAAAACCAGGCTAGAAATGGGTAGGAAATGGACCAAAATGGTTTGGAAACTGCCAGAATGGCTTCAGAAGAATTAGAAATGGGCATCAAGAGGTTAGAAATAGCCTGAAGCACATTAGAAGTAGGCAAGAGCAGCTTAAAACAGGCCAAAAATGACCACAAATACTAAAGAAGTAGCCAAAACCAGCTTAAAACTAGTAAGGAATGGGCAGAATAAGATGGAAAAGCCTCTCCATTGTTTACAATGTGCCAAAAGAATCTAAAAAAGGTTTAGAAACGGAGAAGAGTAAAATAAAAATGACCATACAGGAGTTAAACCAAGCTAGGAAACGGCAAAACCAGGCTAGAAATGGGTAGGAAATGGACCAAAATGGTTTGGAAACTGCCAGAATGGCTTCAGAAGAATTAGAAATGGGCATCAAGAGGTTAGAAATAGCCTGAAGCACATTAGAAATAGGCAAGAGCAGCTTAAAACAGGCCAAAAATGACCACAAATACTAAAGAAGTAGCCAAAACCAGCTTAAAACTAGTAAGGAATGGGCAGAATAAGATGGAAAAGCCTCTCCATTGTTTACAATGTGCCAAAAGAATCTAAAAAAGGTTTAGAAATGCAGAACAGTAAGATAAAAATGACCATACAGGAGTTAAACCAAGCTAGGAAGGGGAAGACCAGGCTAGAAATGGGTAGGAAATGAACCATACCATATGCAAAGTATGACGGCAGTACCTTATGCTACGCCAGGAAGTACTAGCTAATGTAAACAAGGCTGACTCTCTGAAGGCCTTGCTCTGAGCAGCCCCTTTCTGCCCCTCGGACTCTGCTCAGACACAATGGTTCATCAGGCCACATTCGGCTGCAGCACTGGGCATTAATGATTACACCTCTGGGCATACAGAAAGCCTCCTGAGGATGTACTGGGACCTGCCCAACCCCACTGGAGTTTACTCATTAACAAATAAGCAACGGAGAACTGGAATGACAGGATGCGTGCTGCACACCATCACCTTGCTCCTGGTCATTGAGACAGGCTGTTGCTGCCTGTGAATGGAGCAGTGGAAGGGTGAGAGGGAGCTTTTTGCTCAAGGCTTCAGCTCCCTGCTGTAGGATGGATATCTTTCAATCTCAGCTCCCCAGCTCACATCAGGAATGCTGTACAAATAACCCATTAGGCAGTGTATTGTTCATAGAATCACAGAATGAGTGAGGCTGGAAAATTCCTTTAAGCCCATCCAGTCCAGCCATTCCCAGCACTGCCATGGCCACCCCTAACCCATGGCACTGAGGCCTCATCTCCACGCTGTGTGAACCCTTGCAGGGCCGGTGCCTGCAGCCCTGCCCTGGGCAGCCTGTTCCAATGCCTGAGCAGCCTGTGGGGCAGGAATTGTTCCTCAGCTCCATCTAAACCTGCCCTGGTGCAGCTTGAGGCCGTTTCCTCTTGTCCCATCCCTTGTTCCTTGGGAGCAGAGCCCAGCCCCTCCTGTCTCCATCCTCCTGTCAGGCACTTGGAGGGAGCCATCAGGTCCCCCCTGAGCCTTCTCTTCTCCATCTGAACCCCCCAGGTTCCTCAGCCGTTCCCATCACACTTGGGCTCCAGGCCCTGCACCAGCTCCTTTGCTCTTCTCTGCCCCCTCCAGCACCTCAATGTCTCTGTTGTAGTGAGGGGCCCAGAGGTGAGCACAGCATTTGAGGTGTGGCCTCACCAGTGCCCAGCGCAGGGGCACAATCACTGCCTGGCCCTGCTGCCGCACTGGTGCTGAGCCAGGCCAGGATGCTGGTGGTTTCTTGGGTACATAGGCACAAGGTGGTCATGCTCAGCCAGCACGGTCAGTCAGCACCCTCAAAGAGTTTAACATTCTAATCTGAAATTAACATTTCAAATAGTGCAACATTCTTGGACTCTTCTGCGCTCCCCAAGCTGCAAGTCTTTCACAAGGATGAAGGAAGCTCCCATGAAGGCCGGATCTCTTCTCACTCTAGGAAGTAATGGTTACTGGTAGGAGATCATGTCAAAGGGTGAGGCTGCCTTCCTGCTTCTACTGATCTATACTCCCTGCTACACAACTGTAACTGCACAAAGGAACCATTTTCTACCTTCAACAATAAGTGCATGTGTGTGCCTCTCACAAGGATCACATCATTGGGTTGTAATCTATCAAAGCCCCTTTCTTTAGATAATTGAAGTAATGGATGTATAACAGGACGATACAGTAAACACACTACAAAACAAGAGATGCTGTATTTTCCCCTTAGCAATTGTTCAATTGAAGCCTGTGTCCATAACTTTTACAGCATTTTCTAAGCACTTACTGATGAATATAGCTCTTTCTTACTGCTGCAGAGCCTTTATATAAACAGCAAATGGTGAGACTTAAAGGGGCCCAAGAGGTGTATGTTTTATGTTGGTGCATTTGCATATTCATAGAATGATGTTGAAGGTGGCAGCCAAAGACAACAGTTGTGATGGCAGCAACAGTGACAGGGGGGTTGGTTACTGTGCTGCTCATGAGTTTGCAAGGGCTTTCTGGCTCATGACAGCCCTCCTCTGAAAGCAAAAAAGGGCCACAAATATAGGGCTGATCCTGGAAACCTCTGTGTTGCCCTACTGACTCTCTGTGTCTCAGAATAGGGAAGGGATGATGGACATCAGGGCCCAATTAGATGTGACATCAGATGCCTCATACTACTGTTAGCATTTGTATTACCATTGTGTTAGGCTGTTTCTTGTGCTGGCAAATGAAGCAAAACAGCAGCATTTCCAAAAAGATCATCCAATGTAAAGGGCAGCAGATGTGAAAGAGGCAACAAAGCACAAGGACAGGAGACACTTGCCCAGCATGACAAGCAGTGGTCATGGTGCTGGTGTTATTGCAGATCTGAGGTGTCAGGATGGGTTGAAGGAGGGTAGCGTGTTTTGTTATTCACTGCTGAGCGTTCTCAGCCTCCTGCCTTGCAGGAGCTCAGTTGTTTACAGGAGTGGGAGTTCAGGACATCACCCAGTTGCCGCAATGCAACTTGTTTTGGCAAGGCAATCCTTAGCATGCAAAGATCTGCTACACCTGCCCAGCAGCTGAAAGGGGTGCTGCATACATTGGATGGACTGAGCAGGCGTGACTCAGTCTGGAGATGCACCACATGCCCTACAAACCCAGCAGGTATTGGAGTTGCCATGCAGGAGCAAGTCAACAGGGTGCGAGCACAGTAATTTCAGCTCATCCCATGCTGGAGCTGATGCTATGTGCAAATTCACCTAGTGAGTCACGTCTGCTTACATTAAAAAAAGAAGGAAAACAAAATAGTCTTCATATGTCTCACTGGCAAGAAAACACTGAAACTGGCTGGGCTGGTTGGGAATGAACCTGGTGGCAGCCCTGCAGAGCCTGTAAATAAGGTGAGTGGGTTTCGCTTCTGCACCTGAAGACAAGGACACAGATGGGTTCTGAGTTATGGCAGGTAGCACTCTACACTGGAGTTTGCAAAGCTGTTTATTAATTGCACAAAAAGCAGCCACAAGGTTATACTCTCTTGCAGAAAAAAAAATCAAATAAATGGACTCTGAGGAGCTTGAAATTTACTGGTTGAGTTCAGGGTTTTGAAGTTCAGGGACAGATTTAGTGAAGCCTTTTCCTTTGGAAGGAAGAAAAGCAGATCGCGACAGGAACAGAAAGGTTTTGATTTATTACACTGTACACAGCACATGGTACTCTTCAAAACTCAGGGACCCATTTGCATTTGCTTTAGTTCTTCTCAAAATGAACATGATTTTGCAGAATCTTCCCAATCCTGTAAGTTATTGTATGGAAAAAGAAACCACCCCACTGTTCACAACACAGAAAAATGGGACATTAACCTCACCTCAAACCCACTGACTTGCATCTTGCTTTCTTATTAAGCCTGTGCCAGTTTTGCAGTAGATTTCAAAAGTGCAAGCTCACTTTTGTTTCTCCAGTGATCAATCCACAAAGTAATGCCCGCTTAAAAGGGAATTGCTTGAAAAGCAGCATTCCCTTTTTGAAGCTATCACCCCATCAGTTACATACTACTTTCCCAGCATTGCACATCTGAAAACCAAGTGTTTTTGAGCAATTTTTGAGAGAGAAAACAAGTATTACTTGTGTTGTTGTGTTTTCCCACAATGTGTTTTTATGGAAGAGCTTTGGGGACTGTATTTTGTATTCAGTGAACAACTTCTGTAGTGTAAGACTCTTTTAGGTATTCAAATAACCACAACAGCAATGTAGCTATATCTCATTGCCGTGGACATTACCACCTAAACCAACCAGAATAAATAAACAAGGTTATTTCTCACCTCATCCATTGTGAAAGACACAAATTTATGAGATAACATTTGGCAGCCCTGTGACCAATGATAATAAAAGTCTCTTTCCCTTGGGCATCTGAGAACCACAGTATATTGGAATACTTCCCATTCTTAAACAGTGCCGAACCACATTGTGCAGGGCCTGGCATACCTCTCTGAAAAGATGATGCGTTTTCCTTGCTGTCATAAAACTTATTTCTTAAATGCACCAAAAAAGAAGGTCAGACATTAAACAAGAAAATATGTGATGGAATTTGGGGAGAAACAAGGACAACCCTCGTGTCTTCACTGTTGTTCCTCTCAGCCATGCTGCAATTGTACCTACAGAAATATCACAATGATGGAAGTTTCCATTTTGCTGCTGAAATTAAAAACCTGGAGAGGGGCTTGGGACAAGGGCCTGTAGGGACAGGCCAAGGGGAATGGCTTGAACCTGCCCGAGGGGAAACTGAGCTGAGCTCTTAGGCAGAAGCTGTTCCCCGTGAGGGTGCTGAGGCGCTGGCACAGGGTGCACAGAGAAGCTGTGGCTGCCCCATCCCTGGCAGTGTTCAAGTCCAGGTTGGACACAGGGGCTTGGAGCAACCTGCTCTAGTGTGAGGTGTCCCTGCCTGCCTGTGGCAGGGGTTGGAGCTGGATGAGCTTTAAGGTCCCTTCCAACATGAACCATTCCATGATTCTGTAAAATGTAGAAATGGGGAGGATAACTACAGGCAAATTACAGACCAATCGATGAAAGCAGAGAGTAAATGGATTTCCTCTCTCGGCAAGGTCAGAGAAGCATGTGCTACGATTACCAGACATACCTCCGCTCTCTTCTCCTGCTTCCCAGTTGCAGAAACCTCTCTTTCCTTTTTGGTCTTGCAGATGAAAGAAAGAGGCTAAAAAAGTCTTCTGGAGCTCTTGAAAGGGTCTGTTCTGGCACACACAGTGTGCACATGGCTGCACGCTGCTCTGAAACAGAAGGGTTCTTGTATTTATCTAAGAACAAGAACTGGGTTTTTCTCAAAGCTCAAGAAACCACTGATGTGGGTCCACAGCATCAACGCTGATGAGGCTGATAGGCGGGTGTGCAGCCTAAAAAGAACGCATGATCAGGGTGCAGGTCACGTGTAAAACTCGCTCAAAACAGACACTCATATAGGGCATCGTGCAAGCAGGGTATTGCTGCAGCAGCCGTCCCTTGAAGAAATGGCTGGTTTTACAAACCTGTCTATCCTTACATCATCTTTATGTTCCTCCTCCTCGTACATATGAACATAAATTGTTAACAAGTTAAGCATAGATGCATAGATGGCATAGATGGCCACTAAAAACAAGAAAAAAAACCCATGTACTACTATGCCAAACCTAATACATCGGTGCTGCTCACACCAAACCATACACTGGGAGCTTCCTGCCAGCCTGTACCACTTCAGAGCTTGCAGCTTTTACCATGATATTATGATATTAACTTGAATTTTTGCACTGACTGCTAAGAAAGCAAAAAAGGAAGCATTTTTAGCAAGGGATAATAAAGCTATTTCATAGTATCATATCTATAAATAAAGATGCATTCATTACCATCGTACATCACAGTCCTCTATGATAGGCAGGAAAGTGCCAAGTCCCCAGCTCCCCATGCCTCCCTGGGCACGGGCCCTCACTGCAGGGGCACCTCTCCAGCTCACAGGGCAATTCTGCTTTCGGAGGCAGCCTCCCGGAAGGATGCAGCCATTTCATCCTGTTTCAGGGCAGCACCACTCCAGGTGCTATCATTGCAACCGGCCACAAACTTCCCCTTTCTTGGGGGAAGAGAGGGAAACCGATGCGTTTGACTCCTGGAAAAGCTTTGGGGTGTGATGAGAAACATCCTGCACACAGAACAAAACAATCGAGCACCTTGGGGAAGCCCTGGCAAACTGTTTCTGCGGCTCTCCATGGGTCGCAGCACCCCCAGTGTCTCTCCCCCCCCCCCCCGTTTGTCCGTACCCCAAAGACCACGGTGGTGGCGCCGTGCAGGAGGTGGATGCCGAGTCCGTGCAGCAGCGGCGGCAGCAGCTGTTGCCGTGGAGACCGTGACCCGGAGCGGCGGCAGCAGCTGTTGCCGTGGAGACCGTGACCCGGAGCAGCGGCAGCAGCTGTTGCCGTGGAGACCGTGACCCGGAGCGGCCGCGGGGAACACGAGTGCCTCCGGCAGGAGGGATGGGAAGGGGGACACGGTCCCCGCTGCAGGCCGGGACAGCAGCGCCGCCCCCCCGCGACTGCTCCCCTCCGGCTGCCGGCCTGCCCCAGACCCCCTCGGTGCCCCGGTTCTACCCTGGGCCGAGCCGAGCCGTGCCGTGCCGATCCGGGCTGAGCCGTGCCCGGCGGGGGGGGCAATGGGAGGTGTCGGCTCCTCCCGGAACCACTCGGTTCCCTTCCTCCTCCTGCCCCCTCCCGCCCCTCCCCGCCCCGCCCGCCGCCATAGGGCGGCCATGGAGGAGGTGCAGAGAGAGGTGCGGGAGCAGGAGCCGTGAGGAGAGGGGAGGGAGGCGGCTGGGGGGGAGCGCGGCTCTGCGCCGCCATGGGGAGAGGGGAGACAGGGGCGGGCACGGGGGGGGGGTGCACTGATGCCACTTGATAGGCGCCATCTTGAGTACGGGCGCCGGGACAGGCCAAATTAGTGAGACGCCATTTTGACGTACGGCACTACGGGGCGGCCATCTTGGTGAGGTGCTAGCCTGAGTACGGCACCTCACCCCTCATGGCGTCCGCGTTGCCGTGGTAACGGCCGCACCGCGCCTGCGCTGCCGCCATTTTTTGTTCCAAGATGGCCCTGACGAGCGCGGCGCGGCCGGAAGCTCCGTTCCCGTCCCGTTCCCTCCTCTCGGGGCTCGCAGGGCCCCCACAGAACCCCATAATGGGAATGCAGAACTCCAGATACCCCTCATAAAGCCCCACAGAACCCCGTATCCCCCCCCTATTGCCCCACACGTCATCTAGGGACTCCAGAACCCCATATCCCCCCGTATTCCCCCATACACCCCATAAGGGGTCTCCACACCCCTACAGAACACCACGGAGAGACTCCAGACCCCCAAATCCCTCCATAGACCCCCATACAGGGACTCCAAATCCCCCCACAGACCCCCATACTGGGACTTCAGACCCCCAAATCCCCCCAGACCCCCATGTAGGGACTCCAGACCCCCAAATACACCCATAGACCCCCATGCAGGGACTCCAGACCCCCAAATCCCCCCACAGACCCCCATGTAGGGACTCCATATCCCCAAAACCCCAGTATTGTCCTCCCATATACCCCGCCCTATGATAGGGTAGGCTAACCCCATCTAATCCAGGCTCATCTAACCCAGGCTAACTGAGGATAGGCTAATCCAGGTTAACCAAGACTAACTCAAGGTAACTCAGACTAAACTAAGTTAAGGAGGCTAGGATAATCTCACCCGTCTAATCTAACCTGTCTCTTATCTGAGCTAAATGACCCGGGATGATCCAAACCGGGTCACCCAAGCTAATCTGACCCGGGATAATCCGACCTGGGCTAATCTGACCGGGCTAATCTGACCCGGACTAATCTGACCCGGACTAACCTGACTCGAGCTAATCTGACCCCTGGGGTAATCTGACCAGGGACAAATCTGACACAGGACAAATCTGACTAGGGTCAGTCTCCCCCCAGTCAATCTCACCCAGGTCTAATCTCACTCATCTTAATCTCACGCTGGATGGAGGCTATGCTATGCTTCCCCAGGCTAGGCCAAACCACACAGCTGTGGTAAACTAACGCAGGCTATGCTAACCCGAAGTGAGCCGAGCAGAGCTGAAGCCACCCGGGGGGGCGGGGCGGAGGGTCAGCGCCGTCCAATCCCGGGCCGCACGGCTGAGGGACCGTTTTCCCGCCTAGAGACCGGTGGCCAATCAGCGGTGTCCTTTTGTGTGAGGGAGCGATGGCAGTGCCCGGGAAGGAGCAGACAGCAGTGAGGGCTGGAACGCAGCTTTGTTTTCTGTACGTGCACGGTTACGGAGCTCAGCAGGGTTTAGCTCGGCACGGTAAAGATCGAGACTTGCTGGACGAAGGTTAGTTCGGGCTTTGGTGGGCGGGAAGACTGTTGTGATGACGAAGGAAAGGAGTTTAAATGGGAGAGATAGTGGGGAAGGGGGGGAGAATGGCTGTTAGGGGGGACAGATGGTAGAGAAGGGGGGTGGGGGTGTGGGAATAATGGCGGTTAAAAGGGATAGATGATGAGAAAGGGGTGAAGAGTGGGATACGGGATAGAAGAACAGGGGGGAGTGGCGGGGGTGAAGACAAATTGGCGTGGTGGGGAAAAGCAGATGCCGTATTGGGGGGGACAACACATGACAAGAAATGGACCAAAAGGGCTTGGAAACAGCCAGAATGGCTTCAAAAGAGAAACAAGTGGGCATCAATAGGTTAGAAATAGCCTAAAGAAGATTACAAATAACCAAGAGCAGCTTAAAACAGGACAGAAATTACCACAAATAGAAGTAACAAAGAAACAGTTTAAAACTAGTAAGGAATGGGCAGAACAAGATGGAAAAGCCTCTCCATTGTTTACAATGTGACAAAAGAATCTAAAAAAGGTTTAGAAATGGAGAAGAGTAAGATAAAAATGACCATACAGGAGTTAAACCAAGCTAGGAAACGGCAAGACCAGGCTAGAAATGGGTAGGAAATGGACCAAAATGGTTTGGAAACTGCCAGAATGGCTTCAGAAGAATTAGAAATGGGCATCAAGAGGTTAGAAATAGCCTGAAGCACATTAGAAAAAGGCAAGAGCAGCTTAAAACAGCCCAGAAATGACCACAAATATTGAAGAAGGAGCCAAAACCAGCTTAAAACTAGTAAGGATTGGGCAGAATAAGATGGAAAAGCCTCTCCATTGTTTACAATGTGCCAAAAGAATCTAAAAAAGGTTTAGAAACGGAGAAGAGTAAGATAAAAATGACCATACAGGAGTTAAACCAAGCTAGGAAACGGCAAAACCAGGCTAGAAATGGGTAGGAAATGGACCAAAATGGTTTGGAAACTGCCAGAATGGCTTCAGAAGAATTAGAAATGGGCATCAAGAGGTTAGAAATAGCCTGAAGCACATTAGAAATAGGCAAGAGCAGCTTAAAACAGGCCAAAAATGACCACAAATACTAAAGAAGGAGCCAAAACCAGCTTAAATCTAGTAAGGATTGGGCAGAATAAGATGGAAAAGCCTCTCCATTGTTTACAATGTGCCAAAAGAATCTAAAAAAGGTTTAGAAATGCAGAAGAGTAAGATAAAAATGACCATACAGGAGTTAAACCAAGCTAGGAAGGGGAAGACCAGGCTAGAAATGGGTAGGAAATGAACCAAAATGGTTTGGAAACTGCCAGAATGGCTTCAGAAGAATTAGAAATGGGCATCAAGAGGTTAGAAATAGCCTGAAGCACATTAGAAATAGGCAAGAGCAGCTTAAAACAGGCCAAAAATGACCACAAATACTAAAGAAGGAGCCAAAACCAGCTTAAATCTAGTAAGGATTGGGCAGAATAAGATGGAAAAGCCTCTCCATTGTTTACAATGTGCCAAAAGAATCTAAAAAAGGTTTAGAAACGGAGAAGAGTAAGATAAAAATGACCATACAGGAGTTAAACCAAGCTAGGAAACGGCAAAACCAGGCTAGAAATTGGTAGGAAATGGACCAAAATGGTTTGGAAACTGCCAGAATGGCTTCAGAAGAATTAGAAATGGGCATCAAGAGGTTAGAAATAGCCTGAAGCACATTAGAAATAGGCAAGAGCAGCTTAAAACAGGCCAGAAATGACCACAAATACTAAAGAAGTAGCCAAAACCAGCTTAAAACTAGTAAGGACTGGGCAGAATAAGATGGAAAAGCCTCTCCATTGTTTACAATGTGCCAAAAGAATCTAAAAAAGGTTTAGAAATGCAGAAGAGTAAGATAAAAATGACCATACAGGAGTTAAACCAAGCTATGAAGAGGAAGACCAGGCTAGAAATGGGTAGGAAATGGACCAAAATGGTTTGGAAACTGCCAGAATGGCTTCAGAAGAATTAGAAATGGGCATCAAGAGGTTAGAAATAGCCTGAAGCACATTAGAAAAAGGCAAGAGCAGCTTAAAACAGCCCAGAAATGACCACAAATATTGAAGAAGGAGCCAAAACCAGCTTAAAACTAGTAAGGATTGGGCAGAATAAGATGGAAAAGCCTCTCCATTGTTTACAATGTGCCAAAAGAATCTAAAAAAGGTTTAGAAACGGAGAAGAGTAAAATAAAAATGACCATACAGGAGTTAAACCAAGCTAGGAAACGGCAAAACCAGGCTAGAAATGGGTAGGAAATGGACCAAAATGGTTTGGAAACTGCCAGAATGGCTTCAGAAGAATTAGAAATGGGCATCAAGAGGTTAGAAATAGCCTGAAGCACATTAGAAATAGGCAAGAGCAGCTTAAAACAGGCCAAAAATGACCACAAATACTAAAGAAGTAGCCAAAACCAGCTTAAAACTAGTAAGGAATGGGCAGAATAAGATGGAAAAGCCTCTCCATTGTTTACAATGTGCCAAAAGAATCTAAAAAAGGTTTAGAAATGCAGAACAGTAAGATAAAAATGACCATACAGGAGTTAAACCAAGCTAGGAAGGGGAAGACCAGGCTAGAAATGGGTAGGAAATGAACCAAAATGGTTTGGAAACTGCCAGAATGGCTTCAGAAGAATTAGAAATGGGCATCAAGAGGTTAGAAATAGCCTGAAGCACATTAGAAAAAGGCAAGAGCAGCTTAAAACAGCCCAGAAATGACCACAAATATTGAAGAAGGAGCCAAAACCAGCTTAAAACTAGTAAGGATTGGGCAGAATAAGATGGAAAAGCCTCTCCATTGTTTACAATGTGCCAAAAGAATCTAAAAAAGGTTTAGAAACGGAGAAGAGTAAGATAAAAATGACCATACAGGAGTTAAACCAAGCTAGGAAACGGCAAAACCAGGCTAGAAATGGGTAGGAAATGGACCAAAATGGTTTGGAAACTGCCAGAATGGCTTCAGAAGAATTAGAAATGGGCATCAAGAGGTTAGAAATAGCCTGAAGCACATTAGAAATAGGCAAGAGCAGCTTAAAACAGGCCAAAAATGACCACAAATACTAAAGAAGTAGCCAAAACCAGCTTAAAACTAGTAAGGAATGGGCAGAATAAGATGGAAAAGCCTCTCCATTGTTTACAATGTGCCAAAAGAATCTAAAAAAGGTTTAGAAACGGAGAAGAGTAAGATAAAAATGACCATACAGGAGTTAAACCAAGCTAGGAAACGGCAAAACCAGGCTAGAAATGGGTAGGAAATGGACCAAAATGGTTTGGAAACTGCCAGAATGGCTTCAGAAGAATTAGAAATGGGCATCAAGAGGTTAGAAATAGCCTGAAGCACATTAGAAATAGGCAAGAGCAGCTTAAAACAGGCCAGAAATGACCACAAATACTAAAGAAGTAGCCAAAACCAGCTTAAATCTAGTAAGGATTGGGCAGAATAAGATGGAAAAGCCTCTCCATTGTTTACAATGTGCCAAAAGAATCTAAAAAAGGTTTAGAAATGCAGAAGAGTAAGATAAAAATGACCATACAGGAGTTAAACCAAGCTATGAAGAGGAAGACCAGGCTAGAAATGGGTAGGAAATGGACCAAAATGGTTTGGAAACTGCCAGAATGGCTTCAGAAGAATTAGAAATGGGCATCAAGAGGTTAGAAATAGCCTGAAGCACATTAGAAATAGGCAAGAGCAGCTTAAAACAGGCCAAAAATGACCACAAATACTAAAGAAGTAGCCAAAACCAGCTTAAATCTAGTAAGGATTGGGCAGAATAAGATGGAAAAGCCTCTCCATTGTTTACAATGTGCCAAAAGAATCTAAAAAAGGTTTAGAAATGCAGAACAGTAAGATAAAAATGACCATACAGGAGTTAAACCAAGCTAGGAAACGGCAAAACCAGGCTAGAAATGGGTAGGAAATGGACCAAAATGGTTTGGAAACTGCCAGAATGGCTTCAGAAGAATTAGAAATGGGCATCAAGAGGTTAGAAATAGCCTGAAGCACATTAGAAATAGGCAAGAGCAGCTTAAAACAGGCCAAAAATGACCACAAATACTAAAGAAGTAGCCAAAACCAGCTTAAATCTAGTAAGGATTGGGCAGAATAAGATGGAAAAGCCTCTCCATTGTTTACAATGTGCCAAAAGAATCTAAAAAAGGTTTAGAAATGCAGAAGAGTAAGATAAAAATGACCATACAGGAGTTAAACCAAGCTATGAAGAGGAAGACCAGGCTAGAAATGGGTAGGAAATGGACCAAAATGGTTTGGAAACTGCCAGAATGGCTTCAGAAGAATTAGAAATGGGCATCAAGAGGTTAGAAATAGCCTGAAGCACATTAGAAATAGGCAAGAGCAGCTTAAAACAGGCCAAAAATGACCACAAATACTAAAGAAGTAGCCAAAACCAGCTTAAAACTAGTAAGGAATGGGCAGAATAAGATGGAAAAGCCTCTCCATTGTTTACAATGTGCCAAAAGAATCTAAAAAAGGTTTAGAAATGCAGAACAGTAAGATAAAAATGACCATACAGGAGTTAAACCAAGCTAGGAAACGGCAAAACCAGGCTAGAAATGGGTAGGAAATGAACCAAAATGGTTTGGAAACTGCCAGAATGGCTTCAGAAGAATTAGAAATGGGCATCAAGAGGTTAGAAATAGCCTGAAGCACATTAGAAAAAGGCAAGAGCAGCTTAAAACAGCCCAGAAATGACCACAAATATTGAAGAAGGAGCCAAAACCAGCTTAAAACTAGTAAGGATTGGGCAGAATAAGATGGAAAAGCCTCTCCATTGTTTACAATGTGCCAAAAGAATCTAAAAAAGGTTTAGAAACGGAGAAGAGTAAGATAAAAATGACCATACAGGAGTTAAACCAAGCTAGGAAACGGCAAAACCAGGCTAGAAATGGGTAGGAAATGGACCAAAATGGTTTGGAAACTGCCAGAATGGCTTCAGAAGAATTAGAAATGGGCATCAAGAGGTTAGAAATAGCCTGAAGCACATTAGAAATAGGCAAGAGCAGCTTAAAACAGGCCAGAAATGACCACAAATACTAAAGAAGTAGCCAAAACCAGCTTAAATCTAGTAAGGATTGGGCAGAATAAGATGGAAAAGCCTCTCCATTGTTTACAATGTGCCAAAAGAATCTAAAAAAGGTTTAGAAATGCAGAAGAGTAAGATAAAAATGACCATACAGGAGTTAAACCAAGCTATGAAGAGGAAGACCAGGCTAGAAATGGGTAGGAAATGGACCAAAATGGTTTGGAAACTGCCAGAATGGCTTCAGAAGAATTAGAAATGGGCATCAAGAGGTTAGAAATAGCCTGAAGCACATTAGAAATAGGCAAGAGCAGCTTAAAACAGGCCAGAAATGACCATAAATACTTAAGTAACCAAAAATAGCTTAGAACTAGTCAGGAATGGGATGAAGTAAAATGGAAATGCGTGTTAATTGTTTAGAATTAGTCTTACTGAGGCTTACCTGAACCTAGCGACCGTTTCTCACTGTGCAGCTTCTCAGACAGCCAACATGCAAGATCCATTCCCTGGGCATGATGCTCCAGCTTCTCAGCTGTTGGGACTCTGCTCTGGGAGGGGCAGTTTCTGCCTGACCGGGATACTGCTGGTTCTCTTTCTCCCTACCATCTGGGCTTGCTTCTTCCCCGTGCTCTTCTTTATCTATCTCTGCCACGGATTCTGCTGCTTCCTGCTCTCACAGCCAAGCAGTGGAGAAAAGAGAACAGTGAGGGATTTTTTTATGGACAAATCCCATGCAAGCATTTCACAGGAGAGACAATCCCCTACAAAAATTCTTACCTATGAAACCCAACAGCCGCAGCCACTGCAGCCATTAGCGAGGGCCTGTGCTTGAGCTGCCTCTGCATCTGGAATAAGAAGCATTTATGAAGAAGCCTGATGGCTTTACTGGAGCTAAGCAGTTGTCCAAAGACGGGCGAAAGCAGGAGAGCAACAGCAGCAACTGAAGTCCTTAACAGAAAGGCTGGGATGAGCTGGCCTCCCCCAGGGCTCAGCCCAGCAAGGTCTGTGTGCAGAACAAAAGGAGGGCAATGCACCCTTCCCCCTTCTCATTTCTCCGAGAATCCCAGTCTCCAGATCCTTCAGCACCTTAAAGCTACAGTCAACAGTCTAATTTCCCAACTAAGCACAAGATTAGATCAGAGAAAACAAGCAGGGAACGCCTTGGCTGCTTTAGAAACAGCTATTTCAACCCTGGCCCCTTTCCCTCCCAGTGCAGGTACAGTGTGAATTACGGACCTCCAGGTAACCCCCCCCCCCCCCCCCCCCGTGCCTTCACTCCCCTCAGTACCGAGCACCGAGAGGCTTCCCGTGCCGAGCGGCCAGCAGGCAGGAGAGGCCCCTCTGCGCACGTCCAAGGCACGGCCGGGCGGCCGGGCCCGCTCCCCTCCCCGGTAAGCCCGGCCCCGCGGTGGGCTCGGCTCTCACCTGCTGCTGCCGGGACCCGGACCTGGACCCGGACCCTGCCCGCCGCCATGCTGCTCCCGGGGGCTGCGCCTGCCACACCGAAACGGCGCGGAGGGACCGGAGCCGGCGGGCGGCCACCAGACTGCGGCCGCATGGAGCCGCGCTTGCTACAGCCCGCCGGAAACCGGCGGGCACCACGTGACACCAGCCACTTCCGGGGACAGGGAGCACCACGGCTCATGCGCGGAGGCAGGGCTGCAGTACCTAACCTGGACACAAGATGGCAACAGCGAGCGGCGCCCGCCGCCGAAACGCCCGCCACCCCCCCCCCCCTTCCAGCCCTGCCGATCATTGTCATGTCATCCTTATGGGATCACTGTCGGGGCTGCAAGAGTGTCTGCCGGCTGCTCTGCATCTCTGCCACAGAGCCTTGCTTCAAGCCTGCTTTCATCACGTTGACAACTGCTTCAGAGCAGAGATCTGAACAAAAACACTGGCCAAATTATCACCGAGTTGCTAAACAACTACTATGTTAATACCCACACAGCTTTTATGTCTAGAGACCATTGCTGAGCCCAGAACCTGTAACCTCCATCCCAAGGAAATGCTCAAGATCTGCCTCTGATCATAATACACACAGACTTGCACTACAGATGCTGCACCTGGCCCAAATACACACCATGAGTAGAGCAGCTCCAAGGCAAACACACACACACAAAACACTACACATGCTGTGACACCAACAAACAGAGAATAACCTACACAGGCACAGTACCTCCCAGACGGAGCAGCACATCTGCCCGGATCACATGCACAGACCCAAGAGCAAAGCAACCGGGCTCCTGAGGAGCCTGAGAACCAGGTCTGACAAAACCAAATCATTCCAAACACAAACACAAATAAGATAAAAATGACCATACAGGAGTTAAACCAAGTTAGGAAAGGGCAAGACCAGGCTAGAAATGGGTAGGAAATGAACCAAAATGGTTTGGAAACTGCCAGAATGGCTTCAGAAGAATTAGAAATGGGCATCAAGAGGTTAGAAATAGCCTGAAGCACATTAGAAAAAGGCAAGAGCAGCTTAAAACAGGCCAGAAATGACCACAAATATTGAAGAAGGAGCCAAAACCAGCTTAAAACTAGTAAGGATTGGGCAGAATAAGATGGAAAAGCCTCTCCATTGTTTACAATGTGCCAAAAGAATCTAAAAAAGGTTTAGAAACGGAGAAGAGTAAAATAAAAATGACCATACAGGAGTTAAACCAAGCTAGGAAACGGCAAAACCAGGTTAGAAATGGGTAGCCTGAAGCAGATTAGAAATAGGCAAGAGCAGCTTAAAACAGGACAGAAAAGACCATAAATATCTAAGAGGTAACCAAAAACAGTTTAAAACTAGTAAGGAATGGGTAGAATAAAAATTCTGTCTTAAATTTCTATTCAGATCTGAATGGAAAGTGAACACCTTACTTCATTGTAGGGTGAAATTAATGTGAAATAAACAGTACAGGGGCTATTAGGAACTGCCCATTCAGAATGGTGTGTGCCTTCCTGAGGGTTGTGTTTATGTACCCACTCTTCCAAAGTCTCCCAGAACTGAACAGAATCATAAAGTCTCCAAGAGGATTTACTGAATCACACACAAATGAAGTGGTTGCGTCTTCTCATGCACAGAACATTCATTTGATAGAATGTCTCTGGGGCTAGGTGAGGAAGAAGACCAACCAGCTAACAGATGGAACAAAACCCCATCACAACACTGCAATCACACCTCACTCTGTAGGCCCTGTGGATAGAACTAGAATTTTCCATTGCTCTCAGGTGCCTCGTTAAGGCACTGAGGGCATTAGTAAGCCTTAATGACCCTAAACAGCCTCACCTGTGCACCAGACCACACCCAGGAGCCCTATTTAAACCGAGCTCTGTACCTCAGTTTTCTTTAGAACTCTGTTGGAGGAATGCTGCTCTTCAGCTCTGTCCCTGCCTGTGAAGATTGTTAGTCTGGACTTCAGACTGACTGCCCGGCTTGATCTTCTATATGATTATAGAGCAGCTTGGCAATTGCTGGACCTGATGGTGATTTGTGGACTGGATTGCTGCTTGTTCACAAGCCTGATAGACTCCTGGCTGGACTTGGCTGCTGCTGGACCTTCTCTTCTTGGGTACCTTGAAATTGGGCCTAGGCTGGCAGAGGTCTCTTCTCCTGCTGTGGGAGCCCAGAGGTGGCCTGGTCTGCTCTTGTTTCCTGAGGGCTGTGGAGATCCCTGCAAGGTTTGTGGGCAGTGTGGAGGATACGGCTCTGAGGGTGAGCCTGTGCTGCGGCACCAGAGGGGCCTCTTGCCAGGGAGCCGGGTGGGACGTTTTGGTTTGTGTTTGTCTTGTCCTTGTCTATCAATGTGAGGGAGTGAGTGAGCTTGTCCTTTAGGCACCTGTTAAAATTGCTGCAGCTTAGCTTAAGCCTCCCTGGAAGGAGAGCAGGTCTCTGTGCAGTAACAGGGGCGTCTTCCCTAAGTCCACGAGCGGAGGGATGGTCTGGACTCGCCCCTTCTTTCCAAAGACGGCGCCAAGCCACTTAGTCGTGGTGCAGGCAATGCGACCTGCCTGTAGTCAGGATCTGGGTCTCTGCCTGCATGGCTGCCTGTGCTGCTGGTGGCCTGGCAGCGTGACCCCCTGTTGTCAGGGCGTGTCACAGTATTTTCCCCTTTGTGCCTGGAAGCAGGAGAGCTTCAATACGCCGTCACCATAATGAGAACAAACCAGACCTTGTCAAGCCCCAGTCCCTTCCCTCTGTACCACTGACCGGGAGCTAGTGAGAATGCATGTACAGTTTAGAGTGAGCTACTGCGTGGGGCTGCAGAGTGGTAATGGAAGGGCTAAAGGCATGAAGCAGATTTGGGATTGGAGCACTGTGTTTCCAGCTTTGACATCAGTTTTCTGTTTTACTTCAGTGCAACTATTTTAGTAATTATTTTTTTTCTTATTAGTTCCTGTCCTTCACCTCTTGGGGAGTTTACTTACTGGATGCACTTCCTGGCCTTGTGTTTGACGCAGCAAAAGAAGATGTGGCACTGCGCACGAGCATACTGAGGAAGCTGCTTCTGGTAAGTAGGTGGAAGTAGAGAGAATAACAGTGCATTCAGCTGGAACTTCAGCACTGAGGCAAGCATGTATCTTGCTGATCTGCTTTTAAAGCTCAGGGCAAAGGCACTACCTTGTCCAGCAGCATAATCACTTCTTTTGAAGTCATTGACTCTTCAGAGGTTTGCTCCATCTGAAGCATTGTCTGCTTTTTTGCACTGCCTTTCTTTGGTAGCACAGGGTCCTTGGATAGGTTGCTTCCTTATAAATGTAATGGTGTTTGCTTTGGAACAGTCAGACAAGCTTAGCTCCTGTTGGGCCAAGCTCTTGAATCTTTAAAAGTCAGCTAAGCTGTAAATTGTTCTGCGATTTCCTTGCGATAGTCTGGTTGTGCTGCCGGTCAGCACACAGAAAGAACAGGTCCCTTTTTCAGCTACACTAGCAAGTCTTTTAGCACAGCAGGGAGCTGTGGAGCAGGAGAAAATGAACGTCGGGTTTGGTGTGTGAATAGCTCTTGGGGAATGGGTAGAAGAAAGGGTTGTGTTGGGAGTAAATGTTAGGCTCTGCAAAGCTGAGAAATGTCCAGGTTTTTGCTGCGATACTGAACATCTTTCTCTTTAGGCTAATCTATTTAGCTTGAATTCATGTGGGTAACTCTGTGCATGTTTAGCAGGTGGATGTAGCTGACTCAAGGGGAAAGCTGAGCAACCTTGGATACGGAGCTCTAATTGGTGAGTCTAGAGGTTACTACTGTTTACAAAGCTAATGTTTATAACTTGTTTGTTCTTGTATTTGTAAAATTGCATTTGTGTATTTTGTAATACTGTATTTGTAAAAACACCGTGGGAAACTACAGCCTTGGCAGAGATCATTCTCTGCACGAAAACATGGGAAATTACAGAAGCATAACAAGACAATTGACCTTGCTTATGCCTGCCAAGAATCTTCTTGTCCAGCAACAAGGCTCAGGGTATTGGGATCGCTCACTGCGTGGCCTTGGCTCTGCAAGAATTGCACGAGTGCGGACTTGTAGAAATGCTTTTTGTTGTGTTAATAAAAAAATGGAGAGGGTGAGGGTGGATGAGAGGGACTATTGATTTTGTACTTGTATGGGTTGTTTCTGTACCCCTATGATGTTTTCCTCCCTGACTGTAACTTGTTAGAATAGTTGCCTTAACTGAAAAAGGAGAGGGTGAGGCTGGATGGGAGGGACTATTGATCTTGTATGGTGCCGCGGCCAGGTGGAGGGGAGAAAACACCGATACGATGTAGGTTCACAAAATGCTCCGTTTATTGATTACAAAGCTGCTCTTAATATACTGTCTTACACGTGATCACGCATTACTTGATTGGCTGCTTCACTTTGCCCACGAGGGATACACGCTCCCCTTTACCTCTCCTGATTGGTTTCACGCCTTCGCTTCAGCTTAGCGTTACATCATGCTTCTGCAATTACTGGCATCCTGTTATTGCATTCCTGTTTTGCTGATCTTGACACTTCTTCTTCTTTTAACCTGGGGTCATAAGTTCACTTTCTCACAGCTTGCTGTAGGCCTCTTCAAGCGCCCATGCTCGACCCCCAACATCTCCCCCTCTTTTTTCAAATAAGGCGTTTGTCATCTGCTGCATGCGTTGCATAATACATTGTAACAGACAAGGTCCAAAAAACAAAATTAACAACATAATCATTATTGGTCCGCTAAACATCATGATTAAACTCCTTAACCAACTACTTATTCCTAACGATTTTAACCAAGAGTCTATAGGATTTGTTTCTACAGTAAGTTCTTTCATATTTTCTTTAAGTTCAAACAAATTCTTGTGAATAGATTCAGAATGATCAGAAAGATTCATACAACACATGCCCAGAAGCATTCTAATGCAAAGGGGATGTGAAGCAGCTGCAGAAGTAAACTGTACAGTGTTAACAGTCAAGGAGTTACACTCCCCCCCCTTTTTTTTTTTTTTTTGATCAGACAAAAAGCCATTTATTGCAAAGCTTTAACTCCTTATATACTATTGCTTACACACACCTACAGCAATTTGGCATATCATGATTGGATACTTGTCGTGAAGACCCTTAGTGACTAACATATAATTGGTTAAACACAGGTGTGAGAACTTGACCTCGAATGCTTGCCAACAGTCCACAGTTCTCATAACTCAGTGAATTACAGCTTCTTCTTATCTTGCTTGCTTAGGCTTCCTCGGGCCTCCCATGGCCTTGCTGTATCCCTCAGAGTTATTCAGAGCTCATGTACCAAATATTCATTTTCCTGTGAGAACTGTCTCCACATCTCCCCCTTTTTAGTTTTACGAAAAGTTTTTGACAATTTATTGTGTCTGCTCTATCACTGCTTGACTTGTGTAATATAACAACCCACTACTCTAGGTAGCATTATTTCAGTAAGATTAGTCTGATTTGAAGTCACTTGAACCTTTATAACATGTGGCATATCAGTGAATCCTACACACCATGTAACAGGTTGGAATAGTTGGGATTTAACAGATATGCTCAGTATACTTTTCCATTACCCATGGTCACACATAATAGCACAGATATTACAAAGATTTTACAAAGATTTCTACCATTGCTGTTTCTTTATGTGGTTGAGTTCTGCGGCTTGGTATGTTTTGCTGGCAGCCAGTATGGTCCTGTTGATAGCTGTACACAGCTGGGCCTACCCTTTTTCTCCTGGATGGCTCTCTGATAACAGCGGAGGCCATCCCTCACATCAAGGTCTGGCATGACATGTGTCTCCACTGCTCTACGCCTGCTGGGTTGCAGCCAGCAGCGAAGCTAAAGGTTCTTCTTGGTGGCAAACACAGAGGCCAACCCAGTCTTGCCCTTGACTGTGGTAGCAGGCATTTGGTCAATCTCTGTCCTTGCACCTTGTTGTCAATGCAGAGTTTCACCTGCTTAACCCAGTAACAAGTCACTACTACAGCAAAGCACACACAGATTTACATTAGCAGAGTAACTATCACAGAGTGCATCAGCATGTTGAAGATGCTAATGGCAGCGAGGGACTAACCAAAGAAACTTCTTACCAGTGGAGTTCTCCCACCCTCTTAATTTGTTCCATTACTTGCTTTATAACAGTACCATCATCTTAGAATCTTTCTAGCTTTTGCCTTAGTATTTTCTAGCAGCTACTGCAAATTTGCTTTCTTTAACATCTCTTTTACAAGTGACAAATCCATACAATACAATGTATAGTTTCTTATTAGCAACTGGCTAGTAAATACAGGTGGTTTTATACACAAAATCACAACCTCTAATAATAGCTACTTTACAAGCATGCATATTCAAGCTGTTAATTTTCAGTTGCCCTAAAGTGATTTTTTTTTTTGTTTTTTTTTTTGTTGTTGTTGTTTTTTTTTTTTCAAAGTTGCTCACCCTGCTTTGCACAGCTAAAACCACCGGCCTATCGGCAACTGCGCTTTTGCATTAACCTTTTCTTGCCCGAAAGGTTAAACTGCTACCTGTTAAAACTTTTACATGAACCTGACAACAAAAAATATACAGAACACTGTCTGCCCTCATCACACACACACACAGACACACACACACACACATATGGGATCCCACAAGCACACTCCACACAACTACAATATTTGAAACACAAAATCCAGACAATCATTGTTCCCACTACACAGTCCCACATACAGGACGTGGCACAAGGACCCTGTAAAGACTATCAGGAAACCAGCTCCGAGAAGCATCATCGCAGTGCAAGGTGGCAGGCTCAACCTTAGCGGGCGTCCCCGCAGAGGCTCTGCCTCCCTTACATCGCATGAGGCTTGGGCTTTTATACTGACCAAAATGCACACTCGTTCCGACACAGGTGGCCAGCCTATGTTGGAGGAAGTTGCCAGCAATATCTATAAAGGTTTCCAAGGGCAGATAGAAACATGGACATACTTATATTTACCAACTTCTAGTACTTGAGTATCACAGAGCGACTGTATCAAAGGAGTAGTATACGGGGTCCCAACTCCACGGTCTTACACATTCTGCCCGATACCCCTGATAAGAGCATACAAGAGACCTTCCCATCTCGGGTGGGAAGCACACACACCATGGGAAACTGTGCAATACATCCACATCCCCCACCCATCTCACTTCTCCCTTTACAGCTACCCATTTATCATGAGGATATGGGGGATATAAATCAGGCTTCTTTTCCGGATGAATAGGCTCCAGGTCAAAAGCACCATCCAGGTCAGCATCAGCATTATCAGGCATCAGAATCTCAGGAGCAGCAACAGCAAACTGATGAACGTGCACAGGCTCCATCTCGGGGTCAATAGGGCTCAGGTCGAAAGGATCGTCTTCATCCCCGTCCTCAGTCTTCGCTGCTGCAGCGGCAACCAGTGGAGGTTTGGGGGGGGGGGGGGGGCACGCTGATCTCCATGATCTCATTTTTTTTTTTACTTTAACATCTCTAAAACAGTTCTCCAAATGACTGACAAACTTTTCACAGCATCATTGCCTTTTGTAGCTGCATTCCACAGCTTAACTCCTGCCCCATTCCACAAGGATATCTCAAATCCGGTAGACTCATAAATCTCTGGGTAACGTGTCTTCGACCATTTCAACATTAACTTTAGGTCTGTCTCTTTAAGGGTTGCTCCCTTTACCTTAGGAAGGACTGAAAACATCCATAAATCAGGGGCTTCTTCCTTAGTAATTTTCTCCCAAGTCTCGAGATTAAAAGCTTCACCGACTCCCACAATTCTTCCCCTGTCTTACGCCATTGATCTTTGGAGAATAACTGTCCCGTATTTTCTAACAACCCCCTTCGTCAGCACCAAAATAAAAAGTCCACAAGTTCCTGTCGGGGTATTGAGTACCCTGTTTTCTTCGCTACGCATAGCACTCCTTCTGTCGTAGCCTTTTCTATCGCTGATACAGCGAAACCCATCCCGAACCAGACCGCAGTCTGCCTGACTCACCGGTCAGCCGTGGCCACGTAATTGGAGCTCTTTTCCTGCCTCTCTCGGGCAGCCTGCCTCTCTCGGGCAGCCGGGATCTCCACCTTCTCTCGTCCACGGTCTCTCTCTCTCCTGGTATCACGTAGGGTCACCAGAATGCTGCGGCCAGGTGGAGGGGAGAAAACACCGATACGATATAGGTTCACAAAATGCTCCGTTTATTGATTACAAGGCTGCTCTTAATATACTGTCTTACACGCGATCACGCATTACTTGATTGGCTGCTTCACTTTGCCCATGAGGGATACACGCTCCCCTTTACCTCTCCTGATTGGTTTCACACCTTCGCATCAGCTTAGCATTACATCATGCTTCTGCAATTACCGGCATCCTGTTATTGGATTCCTGTTTTGCTGATCTTGACACTTCTTCTTCTTTTAACCTGGGGTCATAAGTTCACTTTCTCACAGCTTGCTGTAGGCCTGTTCAAGCGCCCATGCTCGACCCCCAACAGTATGGGTTGTTTCTGTACCACTATGATGTTTTTCTCCCAGACTGTAACTTGTTGTACTTGTTGTCTGAACTGAAAAAGGAGAGGGTGAGGGTGGATGGGACTGGCCATCGATGTTGTACTTTTATGGGTTGTTTCTGTACCCCTATGATGTTTTCCTGCCTGATTATAACTTGTTATAATTGTTGCCTTAAAAAGGGAGAGGGTGAGTGTGGATGGGATGGACTATTCATCTTGTATGGGTTGTTTCTGTACCCCTATGATGTTTTCCTCCCTGACTGTAACTTGTTATGATTGTTGTGTTAATTGAAAAAGAGGGTGAGGGTGGATGGGATGGACTATTAATCTTGTATGGATTGTTTCTGTACCACTATGATGTTTTTCTCCCTGAATATAACTTGTTATAATTGTTGTGTTAATTGAAAAAGCAGAGGGTGAGGGTGGATGGGAGGGACTATTGATCTTGTACTTGTATTGGTTGCTTCTGTACCCCTATGATTTTTTCCTCCCTGACTGTAACTTGTTGTAATTGTTGTGTTAATTGAAAAAGGAGAGGGTGAGGGTGGATGGGATGGACTATTGATCTTGTATGGGTTGATTCTGTACCCCTATGATGTTTCCCTCCCTGACTATAACTTGTTATAATTGTTGCCTTAACTGAAAACGAAGAGGGCGGGGGTGGATGGGAGGGACTATTGATCTTGTATGAGTTGTTTCTGTACCACTATAATGTTTTTCTCCCAGACTTTAACTTGTTGTACTTACTGTCTGAACTGAAAAGGGAGAGGCTGAGGGTGGATGGGACTGGCCATTGATGTTGTACTTGTATGGGTTGTTTCTGTACCCCTATGATTTTTTCCTGCCTGATTATAACTTGTTATAATTGTTGCCTTAAAAAGGGAGAGGGTGAGTGTGGATGGGATGGACTATTGATCTTGTATGGGTTGTTTCTGTACCCCTATGATGTTTTCCTCCCTGACTGTAACTTGTTATGATTGTTGTGTTAATTGAAAAAGAGGGTGAGGGTGGATGGGATGGACTATTAATCTTGTATGGATTGTTTCTGTACCACTATGATGTTTTTCTCCCTGAATATAACTTGTTATAATTGTTGTGTTAATTGAAAAAGGAGAGGGTGAGGGTGGATGGGAGGGACTATTGATCTTGTACTTGTATTGGTTGTTCCTGTACCCCTATGATTTTTTCCTCCCTGACTGTAACTTGTTGTAATTGTTGCCTTAACTGAAAAAGCAGAGGGTGGGGGTGGATGGGAGGGACTATTGATCTTGTACTTGTATGGGTTGTTTCTGTACCTATAAGATGTTTCCCTCCCTGACTGTAACTTGTTATGATTGTTGTGTTAATTGAAAAAGGAGAGGGTGAGGGTGGATGGGATGGACTATTGATCTTGTATGGGTTGTTCCTGTACCCCTATGATTTTTTCCTCCCTGACTGTAACTTGTTGTAATTGTTGCCTTAACTGAAAAAGCAGAGGGTGGGGGTGGATGGGAGGGGCTATTGATCTTGTACTTGTATGGGTTGTTTCTGTACCCCTATGATGTTTTCCTCCCTGACTGTAACTTGTTATGATTGTTGTGTTAATTGAAAAAGGAGAGGGTGAGGGTGGATGGGATGGGCTATTAATCTTGTATGGATTGTTTCTGTACCACTATGATGTTTTCCTCCCTGACTGTAACTTGTTATGATTGTTGTGTTAATTGAAAAAGGAGAGGGTGAGGGTGGATGGGATGGACTATTGATCTTGTACTTGTATTGATTGTTTCTGTACCCCTATGATTTTTTCCTCCCTGACTGTAACTTGTTGTAATTGCTGTGTTAATTGAAAAAAGAGAGGGTGAGGGTGGATGGGATGGACTATTGATCTTGTATGGGTTGTTTCTCTACCCCTATGATGTTTTCCTCCCTGACTGTAACTTGTTATAATTGTTGCCTTAACTGAAAAAGGAGAGGGTGGGGGTGGATTGGATGGACTATTGATCTTGTATGGGTTGTTTCTGTACCCCTATGATGTTTTCCTCCCTGACTGTAACTTGTTGTAATTGTTGTGTTAATTGAAAAAGGAGAGGGTGAGGGTGGATGGGATGGAGTATTGATCTTGTACTTGTATTGGTTGTTCCTGTACCCCTATGATTTTTTCCTCCCTGACTGTAACTTGTTGTAATTGTTGCCTTAACTGAAAAAGCAGAGGGTGGGGGTGGATGGGAGGGGCTATTGATCTTGTACTTGTATGGGTTGTTTCTGTACCCCTATGATGTTTTGGCAGGTAAGTCAATTTTGCAGGTAAGTCAATTTTGCAGGTAAGTCAATGCTAGATGATAGATGATAGATGATGTTAGATGAGTACATGATCGATGGTAGATGATAGATGATGACAGATGTATACATGATACATGGCAGATGATAGATGGCAGATGAGAGATGATAGATGACGGCAAGGCAAGGCAAATTAGGCGCTAGGTAGATCCGTCCCGGGTCGCCGCTAGGGCTAGGGTCGTCACTAGGGTTAGGGTACACTCTTCCTGACATTAGGGTTAGGGTACACTCTTCCTGACATTAGGGTTTGGGTGCACTCTTCCTGACATTAGGGTTAGGGTACACTCTTCCTGACATTAGGGTTATGGTGCACTCTTTCTGAAATTAGTGTTAGGGTACAGACTTCCTGACATTAGGGTTAGGGTGCACTCTTCATGACATTAGGGTTAGGCCGCACTCTTCCTGACATTAGGATTATGCGGCACTCTTCCTGACATTCGGGTTAGGCCGCACTCTTCCTGACATTCGGGTTAGGCCGCACTCTTCCTGACATTAGGGTTAGGCTGCACTCTTTTTTTCCCCCCCATGAGGGCTAGGGTACCCACTTTTCCCCACGTCAGGGGTTAGGCTGCACTCTTTTTTTCCCCCCCATGAGGGCTAGGGTACCCACTTTTCCCCACGTCAGGGGTTAGGCTGCACTCTTTTTTCCCCCCCCATGAGGGCTAGGGTACCCACATTTCCCCAGGTCACGGGTTAGGCTGCACTCTTTTTTTCCCCCCCCATGAGGGCCAGGGTACCCACTTTTCCCCACGTCAGGGGTTAGGCTGCACTCTTTTTTTCCCCCCCCATGAGGGCCAGGGTACCCACTTTTCCCCACGTCAGGGGTTAGGCTGCACTCTTTTTTTCCCCCCCCATGAGGGCCAGGGTACCCACTTTTCCCCACGTCAGGGGTTAGGCTGCACTCTTTTTTTAACCCCCGTGAGGGCTAGGGTACCCACTTTTCCCCACGTCAGGGGTTAGGCTGCACTCTCTTTTTAACCCCCGTGAGGGCTAGGGTACCCACTTTTCCCCACGTCAGGGGTTAGGCTGCACTCTCTTTTTAACCCCCGTGAGGGCTAGGGTACCCACTTTTCCCCACGTCAGGGGTTAGGCTGCACTCTCTTTTTAACCCCCGTGAGGGCTAGGGTACCCACTTTTCCCCACGTCAGGGGTTAGGCTGCACTCTCTTTTTAACCCCCGTGAGGGCTAGGGTACCAACTTTTCCCCACGTCAGGGGTTAAGCTGCACTCTCTTTTTAACCCCCGTGAGGGCTAGGGTACCCACTTTTCCCCACATCAGGGGTTAGGCTGCACTCTCTTTTTCCCCCCCATGAGGGCTAGGGTACCCACTTTTCCCCACGTCAGGGGTTAGGCTGCACTCTCTTTTTCCCCCCCATGAGGGCTAGGGTACCCACTTTTCCCAGCGTCAGGGGTTAGGGTGCACTCTCTTTTTCCTCCCCATGAGGGCTAGGGTACCCACTTTTCCCCACGTCAGGGGTTAGGCTGCACTCTTTTTTGAACCCCCATGAGGGCTAGGGTACCCACTTTTCCCCACGTCAGGGGTTAGGCTGCACTCTTTTTTTACCCCCCATGAGGGCCAGGGTACCCACTTTTCCCCACGTCAGGGGTTAGGCTGCACTCTTTCTTTCTTTCTTTCTCCCCCCATCATGAGGGCCAGGGTACCCACTTTTCCCCACGTCAGGGGTTAGGCTGCACTCTTTCTTTCTTTCTTTCTCCCCCCCCATGAGGGCCAGGGTACCCACTTTTCCCCACGTCAGGGGTTAGGCTGCACTCTTTCTTTCTTTCTTTCTCCCCCCCCATGAGGGCCAGGGTACCCACTTTTCCCCACGTCAGGGGTTAGGCTGCACTCTTTCTTTCTTTCTTTCTCCCCCCCCATGAGGGCCAGGGTACCCACTTTTCCCCACGTCAGGGGTTAGGCTGCACTCTTTCTTTCTTTCTTTCTCTCCCCATCATGAGGGCCAGGGTACCCACTTTTCCCCACGTCAGGGGTTAGGCTGCACTCTTTCTTTCTTTCTTTCTCCCCCCCCATGAGGGCCAGGGTACCCACTTTTCCCCACGTCAGGGGTTAGGCTGCACTCTTTCTTTCTTTCTTTCTCCCCCCCCATGAGGGCCAGGGTACCCACTTTTCCCCACGTCAGGGGTTAGGCTGCACTCTTTCTTTCTTTCTTTCTCCCCCCCCATGAGGGCCAGGGTACCCACTTTTCCCCACGTCAGGGGTTAGGCTGCACTCTTTCTTTCTTTCTTTCTCCCCCCATCATGAGGGCCAGGGTACCCACTTTTCCCCACGTCAGGGGTTAGGCTGCACTCTTTCTTTCTTTCTTTCTCCCCCCATCATGAGGGCCAGGGTACCCACTTTTCCCCACGTCAGGGGTTAGGCTGCACTCTTTCTTTCTTTCTTTCTCCCCCCATCATGAGGGCCAGGGTACCCACTTTTCCCCACGTCAGGGGTTAGGCTGCACTCTTTCTTTCTTTCTTTCTCCCCCCCCATGAGGGCCAGGGTACCCACTTTTCCCCACGTCAGGGGTTAGGCTGCACTCTTTCTTTCTTTCTTTCTCCCCCCATCATGAGGGCCAGGGTACCCACTTTTCCCCACGTCAGGGGTTAGGCTGCTCTCTTTCTTTCTTTCTTTCTCCCCCCCCATGAGGGCCAGGGTACCCACTTTTCCCCACGTCAGGGGTTAGGCTGCACTCTTTCTTTCTTTCTTTCTCCCCCCATCATGAGGGCCAGGGTACCCACTTTTCCCCACGTCAGGGGTTAGGCTGCACTCTTTCTTTCTTTCTTTCTCCCCCCATCATGAGGGCCAGGGTACCCACTTTTCCCCACGTCAGGGGTTAGGCTGCACTCTTTCTTTCTTTCTTTCTCCCCCCCATGAGGGCCAGGGTACCCACTTTTCCCCACGTCAGGGGTTAGGCTGCACTCTTTCTTTCTTTCTTTCTCCCCCCCCATGAGGGCCAGGGTACCCACTTTTCCCCACGTCAGGGGTTAGGCTGCACTCTTTCTTTCTTTATTTCTCCCCCCCCATGAGGGCCAGGGTACCCACTTTTCCCCACGTCAGGGGTTAGGCTGCACTCTTTCTTTCTTTCTTTCTCCCCCCATCATGAGGGCCAGGGTACCCACTTTTCCCCACGTCAGGGGTTAGGCTGCACTCTTTCTTTCTTTCTTTCTCCCCCCCCATGAGGGCCAGGGTACCCACTTTTCCCCACGTCAGGGGTTAGGCTGCACTCTTTCTTTCTTTCTTTCTCCCCCCATCATGAGGGCCAGGGTACCCACTTTTCCCCACGTCAGGGGTTAGGCTGCACTCTTTCTTTCTTTCTTTCTCCCCCCATCATGAGGGCCAGGGTACCCACTTTTCCCCACGTCAGGGGTTAGGCTGCACTCTTTCTTTCTTTCTTTCTCCCCCCATCATGAGGGCCAGGGTACCCACTTTTCCCCACGTCAGGGGTTAGGCTGCACTCTTTCTTTCTTTCTTTCTCCCCCCCCATGAGGGCCAGGGTACCCACTTTTCCCCACGTCAGGGGTTAGGCTGCACTCTTTCTTTCTTTCTTTCTCCCCCCATCATGAGGGCCAGGGTACCCACTTTTCCCCACGTCAGGGGTTAGGCTGCACTCTTTCTTTCTTTCTTTCTCCCCCCCTCATGAGGGCCAGGGTACCCACTTTTCCCCACGTCAGGGGTTAGGCTGCACTCTTTCTTTCTTTCTTTCTCCCCCCCTCATGAGGGCCAGGGTACCCACTTTTCCCCACGTCAGGGGTTAGGCTGCACTCTTTCTTTCTTTCTTTCTCCCCCCATCATGAGGGCCAGGGTACCCACTTTTCCCCACGTCAGGGGTTAGGCTGCACTCTTTCTTTCTTTCTTTCTCCCCCCATCATGAGGGCCAGGGTACCCACTTTTCCCCACGTCAGGGGTTAGGCTGCACTCTTTCTTTCTTTCTTTCTCCCCCCATCATGAGGGCCAGGGTACCCACTTTTCCCCACGTCAGGGGTTAGGCTGCACTCTTTCTTTCTTTCTTTCTCCCCCCATCATGAGGGCCAGGGTACCCACTTTTCCCCACGTCAGGGGTTAGGCTGCACTCTTTCTTTCTTTCTTTCTCCCCCCATCATGAGGGCCAGGGTACCCACTTTTCCCCACGTCAGGGGTTAGGCTGCACTCTTTCTTTCTTTCTTTCTCCCCCCATCATGAGGGCCAGGGTACCCACTTTTCCCCACGTCAGGGGTTAGGCTGCACTCTTTCTTTCTTTATTTCTCCCCCCATCATGAGGGCCAGGGTACCCACTTTTCCCCACGTCAGGGGTTAGGCTGCACTCTTTCTTTCTTTCTTTCTCCCCCCATCATGAGGGCCAGGGTACCCACTTTTCCCCACGTCAGGGGTTAGGCTGCACTCTTTCTTTCTTTCTTTCTCCCCCCATCATGAGGGCCAGGGTACCCACTTTTCCCCACGTCAGGGGTTAGGCTGCACTCTTTCTTTCTTTCTTTCTCCCCCCATCATGAGGGCCAGGGTACCCACTTTTCCCCACGTCAGGGGTTAGGCTGCACTCTTTCTTTCTTTCTTTCTCCCCCCATCATGAGGGCCAGGGTACCCACTTTTCCCCACGTCAGGGGTTAGGCTGCACTCTTTCTTTCTTTCTTTCTCCCCCCCCATGAGGGCCAGGGTACCCACTTTTCCCCACGTCAGGGGTTAGGCTGCACTCTTTCTTTCTTTCTTTCTCCCCCCCCATGAGGGCCAGGGTACCCACTTTTCCCCACGTCAGGGGTTAGGCTGCACTCTTTCTTTCTTTCTTTCTCCCCCCCCATGAGGGCCAGGGTACCCACTTTTCCCCACGTCAGGGGTTAGGCTGCACTCTTTCTTTCTTTCTTTCTCCCCCCCCATGAGGGCCAGGGTACCCACTTTTCCCCACGTCAGGGGTTAGGCTGCACTCTTTCTTTGTTTCTTTCTCCCCCCATCATGAGGGCCAGGGTACCCACTTTTCCCCACGTCAGGGGTTAGGCTGCACTCTTTCTTTCTTTCTTTCTCCCCCCCCATGAGGGCCAGGGTACCCACTTTTCCCCACGTCAGGGGTTAGGCTGCACTCTTTCTTTCTTTCTTTCTCCCCCCCCATGAGGGCCAGGGTACCCACTTTTCCCCACGTCAGGGGTTAGGCTGCACTCTTTCTTTCTTTCTTTCTCCCCCCATCATGAGGGCCAGGGTACCCACTTTTCCCCACGTCAGGGGTTAGGCTGCACTCTTTCTTTCTTTCTTTCTCCCCCCCCATGAGGGCCAGGGTACCCACTTTTCCCCACGTCAGGGGTTAGGCTGCACTCTTTCTTTCTTTCTTTCTCCCCCCATCATGAGGGCCAGGGTACCCACTTTTCCCCACGTCAGGGGTTAGGCTGCACTCTTTCTTTCTTTCTTTCTCCCCCCCCATGAGGGCCAGGGTACCCACTTTTCCCCACGTCAGGGGTAAGGCTGCACTCTTTCTTTCTTTCTTTCTCCCCCCATCATGAGGGCCAGGGTACCCACTTTTCCCCACGTCAGGGGTTAGGCTGCACTCTTTCTTTCTTTCTTTCTCCCCCCATCATGAGGGCCAGGGTACCCACTTTTCCCCACGTCAGGGGTTAGGCTGCACTCTTTCTTTCTTTCTTTCTCCCCCCATCATGAGGGCCAGGGTACCCACTTTTCCCCACGTCAGGGGTTAGGCTGCACTCTTTCTTTCTTTCTTTCTCCCCCCCCATGAGGGCCAGGGTACCCACTTTTCCCCACGTCAGGGGTTAGGCTGCACTCTTTCTTTCTTTCTTTCTCCCCCCATCATGAGGGCCAGGGTACCCACTTTTCCCCACGTCAGGGGTTAGGCTGCACTCTTTCTTTCTTTCTTTCTCCCCCCATCATGAGGGCCAGGGTACCCACTTTTCCCCACGTCAGGGGTTAGGCTGCACTCTTTCTTTCTTTCTTTCTCCCCCCATCATGAGGGCCAGGGTACCCACTTTTCCCCACGTCAGGGGTTAGGCTGCACTCTTTCTTTCTTTCTTTCTCCCCCCATCATGAGGGCCAGGGTACCCACTTTTCCCCACGTCAGGGGTTAGGCTGCACTCTTTCTTTCTTTCTTTCTCCCCCCATCATGAGGGCCAGGGTACCCACTTTTCCCCACGTCAGGGGTTAGGCTGCACTCTTTCTTTCTTTCTTTCTCCCCCCATCATGAGGGCCAGGGTACCCACTTTTCCCCACGTCAGGGGTTAGGCTGCACTCTTTCTTTCTTTCTTTCTCCCCCCATCATGAGGGCCAGGGTACCCACTTTTCCCCACGTCAGGGGTTAGGCTGCACTCTTTCTTTCTTTCTTTCTCCCCCCATCATGAGGGCCAGGGTACCCACTTTTCCCCACGTCAGGGGTTAGGCTGCACTCTTTCTTTCTTTCTTTCTCCCCCCATCATGAGGGCCAGGGTACCCACTTTTCCCCACGTCAGGGGTTAGGCTGCACTCTTTCTTTCTTTCTTTCTCCCCCCATCATGAGGGCCAGGGTACCCACTTTTCCCCACGTCAGGGGTTAGGCTGCACTCTTTCTTTCTTTCTTTCTCCCCCCCCATGAGGGCCAGGGTACCCACTTTTCCCCACGTCAGGGGTTAGGCTGCACTCTTTCTTTCTTTCTTTCTCCCCCCCCCATGAGGGCCAGGGTACCCACTTTTCCCCACGTCAGGGGTTAGGCTGCACTCTTTCTTTCTTTCTTTCTCCCCCCATCATGAGGGCCAGGGTACCCACTTTTCCCCACGTCAGGGGTTAGGCTGCACTCTTTCTTTCTTTCTTTCTCCCCCCCATGAGGGCCAGGGTACCCACTTTTCCCCACGTCAGGGGTTAGGCTGCACTCTTTCTTTCTTTCTTTCTCCCCCCATCATGAGGGCCAGGGTACCCACTTTTCCCCACGTCAGGGGTTAGGCTGCACTCTTTCTTTCTTTCTTTCTCCCCCCACCATGAGGGCCAGGGTACCCACTTTTCCCCACGTCAGGGGTTAGGCTGCACTCTTTCTTTCTTTCTTTCTCCCCCCATCATGAGGGCCAGGGTACCCACTTTTCCCCACGTCAGGGGTTAGGCTGCACTCTTTCTTTCTTTCTTTCTCCCCCCATCATGAGGGCCAGGGTACCCACTTTTCCCCACGTCAGGGGTTAGGCTGCACTCTTTCTTTCTTTCTTTCTCCCCCCACCATGAGGGCCAGGGTACCCACTTTTCCCCACGTCAGGGGTTAGGCTGCACTCTTTCTTTCTTTCTTTCTCCCCCCATCATGAGGGCCAGGGTACCCACTTTTCCCCACGTCAGGGGTTAGGCTGCACTCTTTCTTTCTTTCTTTCTCCCCCCATCATGAGGGCCAGGGTACCCACTTTTCCCCACGTCAGGGGTTAGGCTGCACTCTTTCTTTCTTTCTTTCTCCCCCCCTCATGAGGGCCAGGGTACCCACTTTTCCCCACGTCAGGGGTTAGGCTGCACTCTTTCTTTCTTTCTTTCTCCCCCCATCATGAGGGCCAGGGTACCCACTTTTCCCCACGTCAGGGGTTAGGCTGCACTCTTTCTTTCTTTCTTTCTCCCCCCCATCATGAGGGCCAGGGTACCCACTTTTCCCCACGTCAGGGGTTAGGCTGCACTCTTTCTTTCTTTCTTTCTACCCCCATCATGAGGGCCAGGGTACCCACTTTTCCCCACGTCAGGGGTTAGGCTGCACTCTTTTCTTTCTTCTTTCTCCCCCATCATGAGGGCCAGGGTACCACTTTTCCCACGTCAGGGGTTAGGCTGCACTCTTTTCTTTCTTTCTTTCTCCCCCCATCATGAGGGCCAGGGTACCCACTTTTCCCCACGTCAGGGGTTAGCTGCACTCTTTCTTTCTTTCTTTCTCCCCCCATCATGAGGGCCAGGGTACCCACTTTTCCCACGTCAGGGGTTAGGCTGCACTCTTCTTTCTTTCTTTCTCCCCCCATCATGAGGGCCAGGGTACCCACTTTTCCCCACGTCAGGGGTTAGGCTTGCACTCTCTTTCTTTCTTTCTTTCTCCCCCCATCATGAGGGCCAGGTACCCACTTTTCCCCACGTCAGGGGTTAGGCTGCACTCTTCTTTCTTTCTTTCTCCCCCCATCATGAGGGCCAGGGTACCCACTTTTCCCCACGTCAGGGGTTAGGCTGCACTCTTTCTTTCTTTCTTTCTCCCCCCCATGAGGGCCAGGGTACCCACTTTTCCCCACGTCAGGGGTTAGGCTGCACTCTTTCTTTCTTTTTTCCCCCCCATGAGGGCCAGGGTACCCACTTTTCCCCACGTCAGGGGTTAGGCTGCACTCTTTCTTTCTTTCTTTCTCCCCCCATCATGAGGGCCAGGGTACCCACTTTTCCCCACGTCAGGGGTTAGGCTGCACTCTTTCTTTCTTTCTTTCTCCCCCCCATGAGGGCCAGGGTACCCACTTTT
This sequence comes from Melopsittacus undulatus, assembly GCF_012275295.1. Taxonomy (NCBI): domain Eukaryota; kingdom Metazoa; phylum Chordata; class Aves; order Psittaciformes; family Psittaculidae; genus Melopsittacus; species Melopsittacus undulatus. The sequence continues at coordinate 31,067 of NW_022994131.1, read as the reverse complement.
CCCCACGTCAGGGGTTAGGCTGCACTCTTTCTTTCTTTCTTTCTCCCCCCCATGAGGGCCAGGGTACCCACTTTTCCCCACGTCAGGGGTTAGGCTGCACTCTTTCTTTCTTTCTTTCTCCCCCCCATGAGGGCCAGGGTACCCACTTTTCCCCACGTCAGGGGTTAGGCTGCACTCTTTCTTTCTTTCTTTCTCCCCCCCATGAGGGCCAGGGTACCCACTTTTCCCCACGTCAGGGGTTAGGCTGCACTCTTTCTTTCTTTCTTTCTCCCCCCATGAGGGCCAGGGTACCCACTTTTCCCCACGTCAGGGGTTAGGCTGCACTCTTTCTTTCTTTCTTTCTCCCCCATCATGAGGGCCAGGGTACCCACTTTTCCCCACGTCAGGGGTTAGGCTGCACTCTTTCTTTCTTTCTTTCTCCCCCCCCATGAGGGCCAGGGTACCCACTTTTCCCCACGTCAGGGGTTAGGCTGCACTCTTTCTTTCTTTCTTTCTCCCCCATCATGAGGGCCAGGGTACCCACTTTTCCCCACGTCAGGGGTTAGGCTGCACTCTTTCTTTCTTTCTTTCTCCCCCCCATGAGGGCCAGGGTACCCACTTTTCCCCACGTCAGGGGTTAGGCTGCACTCTTTCTTTCTTTCTTTCTCCCCCCCCATGAGGGCCAGGGTACCCACTTTTCCCCACGTCAGGGGTTAGGCTGCACTCTTTCTTTCTTTCTTTCTCCCCCCATCATGAGGGCCAGGGTACCCACTTTTCCCCACGTCAGGGGTTAGGCTGCACTCTTTCTTTCTTTCTTTCTCCCCCCCATGAGGGCCAGGGTACCCACTTTTCCCCACGTCAGGGGTTAGGCTGCACTCTTTCTTTCTTTCTTTCTCCCCCCCATGAGGGCCAGGGTACCCACTTTTCCCCACGTCAGGGGTTAGGCTGCACTCTTTCTTTCTTTCTTTCTCCCCCCCCATGAGGGCCAGGGTACCCACTTTTCCCCACGTCAGGGGTTAGGCTGCACTCTTTCTTTCTTTCTTTCTCCCCCCCCATGAGGGCCAGGGTACCCACTTTTCCCCACGTCAGGGGTTAGGCTGCACTCTTTCTTTCTTTCTTTCTCCCCCATCATGAGGGCCAGGGTACCCACTTTTCCCCACGTCAGGGGTTAGGCTGCACTCTTTCTTTCTTTCTTTCTCCCCCCCATGAGGGCCAGGGTACCCACTTTTCCCCACGTCAGGGGTTAGGCTGCACTCTTTCTTTCTTTCTTTCTCCCCCCATCATGAGGGCCAGGGTACCCACTTTTCCCCACGTCAGGGGTTAGGCTGCACTCTTTCTTTCTTTCTTTCTCCCCCCATGATGAGGGCCAGGGTACCCACTTTTCCCCACGTCAGGGGTTAGGCTGCACTCTTTCTTTCTTTCTTTCTCCCCCCACTGAGGGCCAGGGTACCCACTTTTCCCCACGTCAGGGGTTAGGCTGCACTCTTTCATCCCCCCCATGAGGGCCAGGGTACCCACTTTTCCCCACGTCAGGGGTTAGGCTGCACTCTTTCTTTCTTTCTTTCTGTCATGAGGGCCAGGGTACCCACTTTTCCCCACGTCAGGGGTTAGGCTGCACTCTTTCTTTCTTTCTTTCTCCCCCCCATGAGGGCCAGGGTACCCACTTTTCCCCACGTCAGGGGTTAGGCTGCACTCTTTCTTTCTTTCTTTCTCCCCCCCCATGAGGGCCAGGGTACCCACTTTTCCCCACGTCAGGGGTTAGGCTGCACTCTTTCTTTCTTTCTTTCTCCCCCCCCATGAGGGCCAGGGTACCCACTTTTCCCCACGTCAGGGGTTAGGCTGCACTCTTTCTTTCTTTCTTTCTCCCCCCCCATGAGGGCCAGGGTACCCACTTTTCCCCACGTCAGGGGTTAGGCTGCACTCTTTCTTTCTTTCTTTCTCCCCCCCCATGAGGGCCAGGGTACCCACTTTTCCCCACGTCAGGGGTTAGGCTGCACTCTTTCTTTCTTTCTTTCCCCCCCATCATGAGGGCCAGGGTACCCACTTTTCCCCACGTCAGGGGTTAGGCTGCACTCTTTCTTTCTTTCTTTCTCCCCCCCCCATGAGGGCCAGGGTACCCACTTTTCCCCACGTCAGGGGTTAGGCTGCACTCTTTCTTTCTTTCTTTCTCCCCCCCCATGAGGGCCAGGGTACCCACTTTTCCCCACGTCAGGGGTTAGGCTGCACTCTTTCTTTCTTTCTTTCTCCCCCATCATGAGGGCCAGGGTACCCACTTTTCCCCACGTCAGGGGTTAGGCTGCACTCTTTCTTTCTTTCTTTCTCCCCCATCATGAGGGCCAGGGTACCCACTTTTCCCCACGTCAGGGGTTAGGCTGCACTCTTTCTTTCTTTCTTTCTCCCCCCCATGAGGGCCAGGGTACCCACTTTTCCCCACGTCAGGGGTTAGGCTGCACTCTTTCTTTCTTTCTTTCTCCCCCCCATGAGGGCCAGGGTACCCACTTTTCCCCACGTCAGGGGTTAGGCTGCACTCTTTCTTTCTTTCTTTCTCCCCCCCATGAGGGCCAGGGTACCCACTTTTCCCCACGTCAGGGGTTAGGCTGCACTCTTTCTTTCTTTCTTTCTCCCCCATCATGAGGGCCAGGGTACCCACTTTTCCCCACGTCAGGGGTTAGGCTGCACTCTTTCTTTCTTTCTTTCTCCCCCCATCATGAGGGCCAGGGTACCCACTTTTCCCCACGTCAGGGGTTAGGCTGCACTCTTTCTTTCTTTCTTTCTCCCCCCATCATGAGGGCCAGGGTACCCACTTTTCCCCACGTCAGGGGTTAGGCTGCACTCTTTCTTTCTTTCTTTCTCCCCCCCCATGAGGGCCAGGGTACCCACTTTTCCCCACGTCAGGGGTTAGGCTGCACTCTTTCTTTCTTTCTTTCTCCCCCCATCATGAGGGCCAGGGTACCCACTTTTCCCCACGTCAGGGGTTAGGCTGCACTCTTTCTTTCTTTCTTTCTCCCCCCATCATGAGGGCCAGGGTACCCACTTTTCCCCACGTCAGGGGTTAGGCTGCACTCTTTCTTTCTTTCTTTCTCCCCCCATCATGAGGGCCAGGGTACCCACTTTTCCCCACGTCAGGGGTTAGGCTGCACTCTTTCTTTCTTTCTTTCTCCCCCCATCATGAGGGCCAGGGTACCCACTTTTCCCCACGTCAGGGGTTAGGCTGCACTCTTTCTTTCTTTCTTTCTCCCCCCCATGAGGGCCAGGGTACCCACTTTTCCCCACGTCAGGGGTTAGGCTGCACTCTTTCTTTCTTTCTTTCTCCCCCCATCATGAGGGCCAGGGTACCCACTTTTCCCCACGTCAGGGGTTAGGCTGCACTCTTTCTTTCTTTCTTTCTCCCCCCCATGAGGGCCAGGGTACCCACTTTTCCCCACGTCAGGGGTTAGGCTGCACTCTTTCTTTCTTTCTTTCTCCCCCCATCATGAGGGCCAGGGTACCCACTTTTCCCCACGTCAGGGGTTAGGCTGCACTCTTTCTTTCTTTCTTTCTCCCCCCCATGAGGGCCAGGGTACCCACTTTTCCCCACGTCAGGGGTTAGGCTGCACTCTTTCTTTCTTTCTTTCTCCCCCATCATGAGGGCCAGGGTACCCACTTTTCCCCACGTCAGGGGTTAGGCTGCACTCTTTCTTTCTTTCTTTCTCCCCCCCCATGAGGGCCAGGGTACCCACTTTTCCCCACGTCAGGGGTTAGGCTGCACTCTTTCTTTCTTTCTTTCTCCCCCCCATGAGGGCCAGGGTACCCACTTTTCCCCACGTCAGGGGTTAGGCTGCACTCTTTCTTTCTTTCTTTCTCCCCCCCATGAGGGCCAGGGTACCCACTTTTCCCCACGTCAGGGGTTAGGCTGCACTCTTTCTTTCTTTCTTTCTCCCCCATCATGAGGGCCAGGGTACCCACTTTTCCCCACGTCAGGGGTTAGGCTGCACTCTTTCTTTCTTTCTTTCTCCCCCCCATGAGGGCCAGGGTACCCACTTTTCCCCACGTCAGGGGTTAGGCTGCACTCTTTCTTTCTTTCTTTCTCCCCCATCATGAGGGCCAGGGTACCCACTTTTCCCCACGTCAGGGGTTAGGCTGCACTCTTTCTTTCTTTCTTTCTCCCCCATCATGAGGGCCAGGGTACCCACTTTTCCCCACGTCAGGGGTTAGGCTGCACTCTTTCTTTCTTTCTTTCTCCCCCCCCATGAGGGCCAGGGTACCCACTTTTCCCCACGTCAGGGGTTAGGCTGCACTCTTTCTTTCTTTCTTTCTCCCCCCCCATGAGGGCCAGGGTACCCACTTTTCCCCACGTCAGGGGTTAGGCTGCACTCTTTCTTTCTTTCTTTCTCCCCCATCATGAGGGCCAGGGTACCCACTTTTCCCCACGTCAGGGGTTAGGCTGCACTCTTTCTTTCTTTCTTTCTCCCCCCCATGAGGGCCAGGGTACCCACTTTTCCCCACGTCAGGGGTTAGGCTGCACTCTTTCTTTCTTTCTTTCTCCCCCCCATGAGGGCCAGGGTACCCACTTTTCCCCACGTCAGGGGTTAGGCTGCACTCTTTCTTTCTTTCTTTCTCCCCCCCCATGAGGGCCAGGGTACCCACTTTTCCCCACGTCAGGGGTTAGGCTGCACTCTTTCTTTCTTTCTTTCTCCCCCCATCATGAGGGCCAGGGTACCCACTTTTCCCCACGTCAGGGGTTAGGCTGCACTCTTTCTTTCTTTCTTTCTCCCCCCATCATGAGGGCCAGGGTACCCACTTTTCCCCACGTCAGGGGTTAGGCTGCACTCTTTCTTTCTTTCTTTCTCCCCCCCATGAGGGCCAGGGTACCCACTTTTCCCCACGTCAGGGGTTAGGCTGCACTCTTTCTTTCTTTCTTTCTCCCCCATCATGAGGGCCAGGGTACCCACTTTTCCCCACGTCAGGGGTTAGGCTGCACTCTTTCTTTCTTTCTTTCTCCCCCCATCATGAGGGCCAGGGTACCCACTTTTCCCCACGTCAGGGGTTAGGCTGCACTCTTTCTTTCTTTCTTTCTCCCCCATCATGAGGGCCAGGGTACCCACTTTTCCCCACGTCAGGGGTTAGGCTGCACTCTTTCTTTCTTTCTTTCTCCCCCCCCATGAGGGCCAGGGTACCCACTTTTCCCCACGTCAGGGGTTAGGCTGCACTCTTTCTTTCTTTCTTTCTCCCCCCCCATGAGGGCCAGGGTACCCACTTTTCCCCACGTCAGGGGTTAGGCTGCACTCTTTCTTTCTTTCTTTCTCCCCCCCCATGAGGGCCAGGGTACCCACTTTTCCCCACGTCAGGGGTTAGGCTGCACTCTTTCTTTCTTTCTTTCTCCCCCCCCATGAGGGCCAGGGTACCCACTTTTCCCCACGTCAGGGGTTAGGCTGCACTCTTTCTTTCTTTCTTTCTCCCCCCATCATGAGGGCCAGGGTACCCACTTTTCCCCACGTCAGGGGTTAGGCTGCACTCTTTCTTTCTTTCTTTCTCCCCCCCCATGAGGGCCAGGGTACCCACTTTTCCCCACGTCAGGGGTTAGGCTGCACTCTTTCTTTCTTTCTTTCTCCCCCCCATGAGGGCCAGGGTACCCACTTTTCCCCACGTCAGGGGTTAGGCTGCACTCTTTCTTTCTTTCTTTCTCCCCCCCATGAGGGCCAGGGTACCCACTTTTCCCCACGTCAGGGGTTAGGCTGCACTCTTTCTTTCTTTCTTTCTCCCCCCCCATGAGGGCCAGGGTACCCACTTTTCCCCACGTCAGGGGTTAGGCTGCACTCTTTCTTTCTTTCTTTCTCCCCCCATCATGAGGGCCAGGGTACCCACTTTTCCCCACGTCAGGGGTTAGGCTGCACTCTTTCTTTCTTTCTTTCTCCCCCCCCATGAGGGCCAGGGTACCCACTTTTCCCCACGTCAGGGGTTAGGCTGCACTCTTTCTTTCTTTCTTTCTCCCCCCCCATGAGGGCCAGGGTACCCACTTTTCCCCACGTCAGGGGTTAGGCTGCACTCTTTCTTTCTTTCTTTCTCCCCCATCATGAGGGCCAGGGTACCCACTTTTCCCCACGTCAGGGGTTAGGCTGCACTCTTTCTTTCTTTCTTTCTCCCCCCATCATGAGGGCCAGGGTACCCACTTTTCCCCACGTCAGGGGTTAGGCTGCACTCTTTCTTTCTTTCTTTCTCCCCCCCCATGAGGGCCAGGGTACCCACTTTTCCCCACGTCAGGGGTTAGGCTGCACTCTTTCTTTCTTTCTTTCTCCCCCATCATGAGGGCCAGGGTACCCACTTTTCCCCACGTCAGGGGTTAGGCTGCACTCTTTCTTTCTTTCTTTCTCCCCCCATCATGAGGGCCAGGGTACCCACTTTTCCCCACGTCAGGGGTTAGGCTGCACTCTTTCTTTCTTTCTTTCTCCCCCCATCATGAGGGCCAGGGTACCCACTTTTCCCCACGTCAGGGGTTAGGCTGCACTCTTTCTTTCTTTCTTTCTCCCCCCCATGAGGGCCAGGGTACCCACTTTTCCCCACGTCAGGGGTTAGGCTGCACTCTTTCTTTCTTTCTTTCTCCCCCCCCATGAGGGCCAGGGTACCCACTTTTCCCCACGTCAGGGGTTAGGCTGCACTCTTTCTTTCTTTCTTTCTCCCCCCCCATGAGGGCCAGGGTACCCACTTTTCCCCACGTCAGGGGTTAGGCTGCACTCTTTCTTTCTTTCTTTCTCCCCCCCATGAGGGCCAGGGTACCCACTTTTCCCCACGTCAGGGGTTAGGCTGCACTCTTTCTTTCTTTCTTTCTCCCCCCCCATGAGGGCCAGGGTACCCACTTTTCCCCACGTCAGGGGTTAGGCTGCACTCTTTCTTTCTTTCTTTCTCCCCCCATCATGAGGGCCAGGGTACCCACTTTTCCCCACGTCAGGGGTTAGGCTGCACTCTTTCTTTCTTTCTTTCTCCCCCATCATGAGGGCCAGGGTACCCACTTTTCCCCACGTCAGGGGTTAGGCTGCACTCTTTCTTTCTTTCTTCTTTCTCCCCCCCATGAGGGCCAGGGTACCCACTTTTCCCCACGTCAGGGGTTAGGCTGCACTCTTTCTTTCTTTCTTTCTCCCCCCCATGAGGGCCAGGGTACCCACTTTTCCCCACGTCAGGGGTTAGGCTGCACTCTTTCTTTCTTTCTTTCTCCCCCCATCATGAGGGCCAGGGTACCCACTTTTCCCCACGTCAGGGGTTAGGCTGCACTCTTTCTTTCTTTCTTTCTCCCCCCCATGAGGGCCAGGGTACCCACTTTTCCCCACGTCAGGGGTTAGGCTGCACTCTTTCTTTCTTTCTTTCTCCCCCCCATGAGGGCCAGGGTACCCACTTTTCCCCACGTCAGGGGTTAGGCTGCACTCTTTCTTTCTTTCTTTCTCCCCCCATCATGAGGGCCAGGGTACCCACTTTTCCCCACGTCAGGGGTTAGGCTGCACTCTTTCTTTCTTTCTTTCTCCCCCCCATGAGGGCCAGGGTACCCACTTTTCCCCACGTCAGGGGTTAGGCTGCACTCTTTCTTTCTTTCTTTCTCCCCCATCATGAGGGCCAGGGTACCCACTTTTCCCCACGTCAGGGGTTAGGCTGCACTCTTTCTTTCTTTCTTTCTCCCCCCATCATGAGGGCCAGGGTACCCACTTTTCCCCACGTCAGGGGTTAGGCTGCACTCTTTCTTTCTTTCTTTCTCCCCCCCATGAGGGCCAGGGTACCCACTTTTCCCCACGTCAGGGGTTAGGCTGCACTCTTTCTTTCTTTCTTTCTCCCCCCCCATGAGGGCCAGGGTACCCACTTTTCCCCACGTCAGGGGTTAGGCTGCACTCTTTCTTTCTTTCTTTCTCCCCCCCCATGAGGGCCAGGGTACCCACTTTTCCCCACGTCAGGGGTTAGGCTGCACTCTTTCTTTCTTTCTTTCTCCCCCCCATGAGGGCCAGGGTACCCACTTTTCCCCACGTCAGGGGTTAGGCTGCACTCTTTCTTTCTTTCTTTCTCCCCCATCATGAGGGCCAGGGTACCCACTTTTCCCCACGTCAGGGGTTAGGCTGCACTCTTTCTTTCTTTCTTTCTCCCCCCCATGAGGGCCAGGGTACCCACTTTTCCCCACGTCAGGGGTTAGGCTGCACTCTTTCTTTCTTTCTTTCTCCCCCCCATGAGGGCCAGGGTACCCACTTTTCCCCACGTCAGGGGTTAGGCTGCACTCTTTCTTTCTTTCTTTCTCCCCCCCCATGAGGGCCAGGGTACCCACTTTTCCCCACGTCAGGGGTTAGGCTGCACTCTTTCTTTCTTTCTTTCTCCCCCCATCATGAGGGCCAGGGTACCCACTTTTCCCCACGTCAGGGGTTAGGCTGCACTCTTTCTTTCTTTCTTTCTCCCCCCCATGAGGGCCAGGGTACCCACTTTTCCCCACGTCAGGGGTTAGGCTGCACTCTTTCTTTCTTTCTTTCTCCCCCCCATGAGGGCCAGGGTACCCACTTTTCCCCACGTCAGGGGTTAGGCTGCACTCTTTCTTTCTTTCTTTCTCCCCCCCCATGAGGGCCAGGGTACCCACTTTTCCCCACGTCAGGGGTTAGGCTGCACTCTTTCTTTCTTTCTTTCTCCCCCCCATGAGGGCCAGGGTACCCACTTTTCCCCACGTCAGGGGTTAGGCTGCACTCTTTCTTTCTTTCTTTCTCCCCCCATCATGAGGGCCAGGGTACCCACTTTTCCCCACGTCAGGGGTTAGGCTGCACTCTTTCTTTCTTTCTTTCTCCCCCCATCATGAGGGCCAGGGTACCCACTTTTCCCCACGTCAGGGGTTAGGCTGCACTCTTTCTTTCTTTCTTTCTCCCCCCCATGAGGGCCAGGGTACCCACTTTTCCCCACGTCAGGGGTTAGGCTGCACTCTTTCTTTCTTTCTTTCTCCCCCCCATGAGGGCCAGGGTACCCACTTTTCCCCACGTCAGGGGTTAGGCTGCACTCTTTCTTTCTTTCTTTCTCCCCCCCATGAGGGCCAGGGTACCCACTTTTCCCCACGTCAGGGGTTAGGCTGCACTCTTTCTTTCTTTCTTTCTCCCCCCCATGAGGGCCAGGGTACCCACTTTTCCCCACGTCAGGGGTTAGGCTGCACTCTTTCTTTCTTTCTTTCTCCCCCCATCATGAGGGCCAGGGTACCCACTTTTCCCCACGTCAGGGGTTAGGCTGCACTCTTTCTTTCTTTCTTTCTCCCCCATCATGAGGGCCAGGGTACCCACTTTTCCCCACGTCAGGGGTTAGGCTGCACTCTTTCTTTCTTTCTTTCTCCCCCCCCATGAGGGCCAGGGTACCCACTTTTCCCCACGTCAGGGGTTAGGCTGCACTCTTTCTTTCTTTCTTTCTCCCCCCATCATGAGGGCCAGGGTACGCACTTTTCCCCACGTCAGGGGTTAGGCTGCACTCTTTCTTTCTTTCTTTCTCCCCCCCCATGAGGGCCAGGGTACCCACTTTTCCCCACGTCAGGGGTTAGGCTGCACTCTTTCTTTCTTTCTTTCTCCCCCCATCATGAGGGCCAGGGTACCCACTTTTCCCCACGTCAGGGGTTAGGCTGCACTCTTTCTTTCTTTCTTTCTCCCCCATCATGAGGGCCAGGGTACCCACTTTTCCCCACGTCAGGGGTTAGGCTGCACTCTTTCTTTCTTTCTTTCTCCCCCCCCATGAGGGCCAGGGTACCCACTTTTCCCCACGTCAGGGGTTAGGCTGCACTCTTTCTTTCTTTCTTTCTCCCCCCCATGAGGGCCAGGGTACCCACTTTTCCCCACGTCAGGGGTTAGGCTGCACTCTTTCTTTCTTTCTTTCTCCCCCATCATGAGGGCCAGGGTACCCACTTTTCCCCACGTCAGGGGTTAGGCTGCACTCTTTCTTTCTTTCTTTCTCCCCCATCATGAGGGCCAGGGTACCCACTTTTCCCCACGTCAGGGGTTAGGCTGCACTCTTTCTTTCTTTCTTTCTCCCCCCATCATGAGGGCCAGGGTACCCACTTTTCCCCACGTCAGGGGTTAGGCTGCACTCTTTCTTTCTTTCTTTCTCCCCCCCATCATGAGGGCCAGGGTACCCACTTTTCCCCACGTCAGGGGTTAGGCTGCACTCTTTCTTTCTTTCTTTCTCCCCCCCATGAGGGCCAGGGTACCCACTTTTCCCCACGTCAGGGGTTAGGCTGCACTCTTTCTTTCTTTCTTTCTCCCCCCATCATGAGTGCCAGGGTACCCACTTTTCCCCACGTCAGGGGTTAGGCTGCACTCTTTCTTTCTTTCTTTCTCCCCCCATCATGAGGGCCAGGGTACCCACTTTTCCCCACGTCAGGGGTTAGGCTGCACTCTTTCTTTCTTTCTTTCTCCCCCCCCATGAGGGCCAGGGTACCCACTTTTCCCCACGTCAGGGGTTAGGCTGCACTCTTTCTTTCTTTCTTTCTCCCCCATCATGAGGGCCAGGGTACCCACTTTTCCCCACGTCAGGGGTTAGGCTGCACTCTTTCTTTCTTTCTTTCTCCCCCCCATGAGGGCCAGGGTACCCACTTTTCCCCACGTCAGGGGTTAGGCTGCACTCTTTCTTTCTTTCTTTCTCCCCCCCCATGAGGGCCAGGGTACCCACTTTTCCCCACGTCAGGGGTTAGGCTGCACTCTTTCTTTCTTTCTTTCTCCCCCCCCAGGAGGGCCAGGGTACCCACTTTTCCCCACGTCAGGGGTTAGGCTGCACTCTTTCTTTGTTTCTTTCTCCCCCCATCATGAGGGCCAGGGTACCCACTTTTCCCCACGTCAGGGGTTAGGCTGCACTCTTTCTTTCTTTCTTTCTCCCCCCATCATGAGGGCCAGGGTACCCACTTTTCCCCACGTCAGGGGTTAGGCTGCACTCTTTCTTTCTTTCTTTCTCCCCCCCATGAGGGCCAGGGTACCCACTTTTCCCCACGTCAGGGGTTAGGCTGCACTCTTTCTTTCTTTCTTTCTCCCCCCATCATGAGGGCCAGGGTACCCACTTTTCCCCACGTCAGGGGTTAGGCTGCACTCTTTCTTTCTTTCTTTCTCCCCCCATCATGAGGGCCAGGGTACCCACTTTTCCCCACGTCAGGGGTTAGGCTGCACTCTTTCTTTCTTTCTTTCTCCCCCCCCATGAGGGCCAGGGTACCCACTTTTCCCCACGTCAGGGGTTAGGCTGCACTCTTTCTTTCTTTCTTTCTCCCCCCATCATGAGGGCCAGGGTACCCACTTTTCCCCACGTCAGGGGTTAGGCTGCACTCTTTCTTTCTTTCTTTCTCCCCCCCCATGAGGGCCAGGGTACCCACTTTTCCCCACGTCAGGGGTTAGGCTGCACTCTTTCTTTCTTTCTTTCTCCCCCCATCATGAGGGCCAGGGTACCCACTTTTCCCCACGTCAGGGGTTAGGCTGCACTCTTTCTTTCTTTCTTTCTCCCCCCCCATGAGGGCCAGGGTACCCACTTTTCCCCACGTCAGGGGTTAGGCTGCACTCTTTCTTTCTTTCTTTCTCCCCCCCCATGAGGGCCAGGGTACCCACTTTTCCCCACGTCAGGGGTTAGGCTGCACTCTTTCTTTCTTTCTTTCTCCCCCCCCATGAGGGCCAGGGTACCCACTTTTCCCCACGTCAGGGGTTAGGCTGCACTCTTTCTTTCTTTCTTTCTCCCCCCATCATGAGGGCCAGGGTACCCACTTTTCCCCACGTCAGGGGTTAGGCTGCACTCTTTCTTTCTTTCTTTCTCCCCCATCATGAGGGCCAGGGTACCCACTTTTCCCCACGTCAGGGGTTAGGCTGCACTCTTTCTTTCTTTCTTTCTCCCCCCCATGAGGGCCAGGGTACCCACTTTTCCCCACGTCAGGGGTTAGGCTGCACTCTTTCTTTCTTTCTTTCTCCCCCCATCATGAGGGCCAGGGTACCCACTTTTCCCCACGTCAGGGGTTAGGCTGCACTCTTTCTTTCTTTCTTTCTCCCCCCATCATGAGGGCCAGGGTACCCACTTTTCCCCACGTCAGGGGTTAGGCTGCACTCTTTCTTTCTTTCTTTCTCCCCCATCATGAGGGCCAGGGTACCCACTTTTCCCCACGTCAGGGGTTAGGCTGCCCTCTTTCTTTCTTTCTTTCTCCCCCATCATGAGGGCCAGGGTACCCACTTTTCCCCACGTCAGGGGTTAGGCTGCACTCTTTCTTTCTTTCTTTCTCCCCCCATCATGAGGGCCAGGGTACCCACTTTTCCCCACGTCAGGGGTTAGGCTGCACTCTTTCTTTCTTTCTTTCCCCCCATCATGAGGGCCAGGGTACCCACTTTTCCCCACGTCAGGGGTTAGGCTGCACTCTTTCTTTCTTTCTTTCTCCCCCCATCATGAGGGCCAGGGTACCCACTTTTCCCCACGTCAGGGGTTAGGCTGCACTCTTTCTTTCTTTCTTTCTCCCCCCATCATGAGGGCCAGGGTACCCACTTTTCCCCACGTCAGGGGTTAGGCTGCACTCTTTCTTTCTTTCTTTCTCCCCCCATCATGAGGGCCAGGGTACCCACTTTTCCCCACGTCAGGGGTTAGGCTGCACTCTTTCTTTCTTTCTTTCTCCCCCCATGAGGGCCAGGGTACCCACTTTTCCCCACGTCAGGGGTTAGGCTGCACTCTTTCTTTCTTTCTTTCTCCCACCATCATGAGGGCCAGGGTACCCACTTTTCCCCACGTCAGGGGTTAGGCTGCACTCTTTCTTTCTTTCTTTCCCCCCCCCCATGAGGGCCAGGGTACCCACTTTTCCCCACGTCAGGGGTTAGGCTGCACTCTTTCTTTCTTTCTTTCTCCCCCCATCATGAGGGCCAGGGTACCCACTTTTCCCCACGTCAGGGGTTAGGCTGCACTCTTTCTTTCTTTCTTTCTCCCCCCCCATGAGGGCCAGGGTACCCACTTTTCCCCACGTCAGGGGTTAGGCTGCACTCTTTCTTTCTTTCTTTCTCCCCCCATCATGAGGGCCAGGGTACCCACTTTTCCCCACGTCAGGGGTTAGGCTGCACTCTTTCTTTCTTTCTTTCTCCCCCCCATGAGGGCCAGGGTACCCACTTTTCCCCACGTCAGGGGTTAGGCTGCACTCTTTCTTTCTTTCTTTCTCCCCCCCATGAGGGCCAGGGTACCCACTTTTCCCCACGTCAGGGGTTAGGCTGCACTCTTTCTTTCTTTCTTTCTCCCCCATCATGAGGGCCAGGGTACCCACTTTTCCCCACGTCAGGGGTTAGGCTGCACTCTTTCTTTCTTTCTTTCTCCCCCCCCATGAGGGCCAGGGTACCCACTTTTCCCCACGTCAGGGGTTAGGCTGCACTCTTTCTTTCTTTCTTTCTCCCCCCATCATGAGGGCCAGGGTACCCACTTTTCCCCACGTCAGGGGTTAGGCTGCACTCTTTCTTTCTTTCTTTCTCCCCCATCATGAGGGCCAGGGTACCCACTTTTCCCCACGTCAGGGGTTAGGCTGCACTCTTTCTTTCTTTCTTTCTCCCCCCATCATGAGGGCCAGGGTACCCACTTTTCCTCACGTCAGGGGTTAGGCTGCACTCTTTCTTTCTTTCTTTCTCCCCCCCCATGAGGGCCCGGGTACCCACTTTTCCCCACGTCAGGGGTTAGGCTGCACTCTTTCTTTCTTTCTTTCTCCCCCATCATGAGGGCCAGGGTACCCACTTTTCCCCACGTCAGGGGTTAGGCTGCACTCTTTCTTTCTTTCTTTCTCCCCCCCATGAGGGCCAGGGTACCCACTTTTCCCCACGTCAGGGGTTAGGCTGCACTCTTTCTTTCTTTCTTTCTCCCCCCCCATGAGGGCCAGGGTACCCACTTTTCCCCACGTCAGGGGTTAGGCTGCACTCTTTCTTTCTTTCTTTCTCCCCCATCATGAGGGCCAGGGTACCCACTTTTCCCCACGTCAGGGGTTAGGCTGCACTCTTTCTTTCTTTCTTTCTCCCCCCATCATGAGGGCCAGGGTACCCACTTTTCCCCACGTCAGGGGTTAGGCTGCACTCTTTCTTTCTTTCTTTCTCCCCCATCATGAGGGCCAGGGTACCCACTTTTCCCCACGTCAGGGGTTAGGCTGCACTCTTTCTTTCTTTCTTTCTCCCCCCATCATGAGGGCCAGGGTACCCACTTTTCCCCACGTCAGGGGTTAGGCTGCACTCTTTCTTTCTTTCTTTCTCCCCCCATCATGAGGGCCAGGGTACCCACTTTTCCCCACGTCAGGGGTTAGGCTGCACTCTTTCTTTCTTTCTTTCTCCCCCATCATGAGGGCCAGGGTACCCACTTTTCCCCACGTCAGGGGTTAGGCTGCACTCTTTCTTTCTTTCTTTCTCCCCCCATCATGAGGGCCAGGGTACCCACTTTTCCCCACGTCAGGGGTTAGGCTGCACTCTTTCTTTCTTTCTTTCTCCCCCCCCATGAGGGCCAGGGTACCCACTTTTCCCCACGTCAGGGGTTAGGCTGCACTCTTTCTTTCTTTCTTTCTCCCCCCCATGAGGGCCAGGGTACCCACTTTTCCCCACGTCAGGGGTTAGGCTGCACTCTTTCTTTCTTTCTTTCTCCCCCATCATGAGGGCCAGGGTACCCACTTTTCCCCACGTCAGGGGTTAGGCTGCACTCTTTCTTTCTTTCTTTCTCCCCCCCCATGAGGGCCAGGGTACCCACTTTTCCCCACGTCAGGGGTTAGGCTGCACTCTTTCTTTCTTTCTTTCTCCCCCCCCATGAGGGCCAGGGTACCCACTTTTCCCCACGTCAGGGGTTAGGCTGCACTCTTTCTTTCTTTCTTTCTCCCCCCCCATGAGGGCCAGGGTACCCACTTTTCCCCACGTCAGGGGTTAGGCTGCACTCTTTCTTTCTTTCTTTTCTCCCCCCCATGAGGGCCAGGGTACCCACTTTTCCCCACGTCAGGGGTTAGGCTGCACTCTTTCTTTCTTTCTTTCTCCCCCCATCATGAGGGCCAGGGTACCCACTTTTCCCCACGTCAGGGGTTAGGCTGCACTCTTTCTTTCTTTCTTTCTCCCCCCATCATGAGGGCCAGGGTACCCACTTTTCCCCACGTCAGGGGTTAGGCTGCACTCTTTCTTTCTTTCTTTCTCCCCCCATCATGAGGGCCAGGGTACCCACTTTTCCCCACGTCAGGGGTTAGGCTGCACTCTTTCTTTCTTTCTTTCTCCCCCCATCATGAGGGCCAGGGTACCCACTTTTCCCCACGTCAGGGGTTAGGCTGCACTCTTTCTTTCTTTCTTTCTCCCCCCCATGAGGGCCAGGGTACCCACTTTTCCCCACGTCAGGGGTTAGGCTGCACTCTTTCTTTCTTTCTTTCTCCCCCCCCATGAGGGCCAGGGTACCCACTTTTCCCCACGTCAGGGGTTAGGCTGCACTCTTTCTTTCTTTCTTTCTCCCCCCCCATGAGGGCCAGGGTACCCACTTTTCCCCACGTCAGGGGTTAGGCTGCACTCTTTCTTTCTTTCTTTCTCCCCCCCATGAGGGCCAGGGTACCCACTTTTCCCCACGTCAGGGGTTAGGCTGCACTCTTTCTTTCTTTCTTTCTCCCCCCCCATGAGGGCCAGGGTACCCACTTTTCCCCACGTCAGGGGTTAGGCTGCACTCTTTCTTTCTTTCTTTCTCCCCCCCATGAGGGCCAGGGTACCCACTTTTCCCCACGTCAGGGGTTAGGCTGCACTCTTTCTTTCTTTCTTTCTCCCCCCATCATGAGGGCCAGGGTACCCACTTTTCCCCACGTCAGGGGTAAGGCTGCACTCTTTCTTTCTTTCTTTCTCCCCCCATCATGAGGGCCAGGGTACCCACTTTTCCCCACGTCAGGGGTTAGGCTGCACTCTTTCTTTCTTTCTTTCTCCCCCATCATGAGGGCCAGGGTACCCACTTTTCCCCACGTCAGGGGTTAGGCTGCACTCTTTCTTTCTTTCTTTCTCCCCCCCCATGAGGGCCAGGGTACCCACTTTTCCCCACGTCAGGGGTTAGGCTGCACTCTTTCTTTCTTTCTTTCTCCCCCATCATGAGGGCCAGGGTACCCACTTTTCCCCACGTCAGGGGTTAGGCTGCACTCTTTCTTTCTTTCTTTCTCCCCCCATCATGAGGGCCAGGGTACCCACTTTTCCCCACGTCAGGGGTTAGGCTGCACTCTTTCTTTCTTTCTTTCTCCCCCCATCATGAGGGCCAGGGTACCCACTTTTCCCCACGTCAGGGGTTAGGCTGCACTCTTTCTTTCTTTCTTTCTCCCCCCCATGAGGGCCAGGGTACCCACTTTTCCCCACGTCAGGGGTTAGGCTGCACTCTTTCTTTCTTTCTTTCTCCCCCATCATGAGGGCCAGGGTACCCACTTTTCCCCACGTCAGGGGTTAGGCTGCACTCTTTCTTTCTTTCTTTCTCCCCCCATCATGAGGGCCAGGGTACCCACTTTTCCCCACGTCAGGGGTTAGGCTGCACTCTTTCTTTCTTTCTTTCTCCCCCATCATGAGGGCCAGGGTACCCACTTTTCCCCACGTCAGGGGTTAGGCTGCACTCTTTCTTTCTTTCTCCCCCCATCATGAGGGCCAGGGTACCCACTTTTCCCCACGTCAGGGGTTAGGCTGCACTCTTTCTTTCTTTCTTTCTCCCCCCCCATGAGGGCCAGGGTACCCACTTTTCCCCACGTCAGGGGTTAGGCTGCACTCTTTCTTTCTTTCTTTCTCCCCCCATCATGAGGGCCAGGGTACCCACTTTTCCCCACGTCAGGGGTTAGGCTGCACTCTTTCTTTCTTTCTTTCTCCCCCATCATGAGGGCCAGGGTACCCACTTTTCCCCACGTCAGGGGTTAGGCTGCACTCTTTCTTTCTTTCTTTCTCCCCCCATCATGAGGGCCAGGGTACCCACTTTTCCCCACGTCAGGGGTTAGGCTGCACTCTTTCTTTCTTTCTTTCTCCCCCCCATGAGGGCCAGGGTACCCACTTTTCCCCACGTCAGGGGTTAGGCTGCACTCTTTCTTTCTTTCTTTCTCCCCCCCATGAGGGCCAGGGTACCCACTTTTCCCCACGTCAGGGGTTAGGCTGCACTCTTTCTTTCTTTCTTTCTCCCCCCCATGAGGGCCAGGGTACCCACTTTTCCCCACGTCAGGGGTTAGGCTGCACTCTTTCTTTCTTTCTTTCTCCCCCCCATGAGGGCCAGGGTACCCACTTTTCCCCACGTCAGGGGTTAGGCTGCACTCTTTCTTTCTTTCTTTCTCCCCCCCCATGAGGGCCAGGGTACCCACTTTTCCCCACGTCAGGGGTTAGGCTGCACTCTTTCTTTCTTTCTTTCTCCCCCCCCATGAGGGCCAGGGTACCCACTTTTCCCCACGTCAGGGGTTAGGCTGCACTCTTTCTTTCTTTCTTTCTCCCCCCATCATGAGGGCCAGGGTACCCACTTTTCCCCACGTCAGGGGTTAGGCTGCACTCTTTCTTTCTTTCTTTCTCCCCCCATCATGAGGGCCAGGGTACCCACTTTTCCCCACGTCAGGGGTTAGGCTGCACTCTTTCTTTCTTTCTTTCTCCCCCCCCATGAGGGCCAGGGTACCCACTTTTCCCCACGTCAGGGGTTAGGCTGCACTCTTTCTTTCTTTCTTTCTCCCCCCCCATGAGGGCCAGGGTACCCACTTTTCCCCACGTCAGGGGTTAGGCTGCACTCTTTCTTTCTTTCTTTCTCCCCCATCATGAGGGCCAGGGTACCCACTTTTCCCCACGTCAGGGGTTAGGCTGCACTCTTTCTTTCTTTCTTTCTCCCCCCCATGAGGGCCAGGGTACCCACTTTTCCCCACGTCAGGGGTTAGGCTGCACTCTTTCTTTCTTTCTTTCTCCCCCATCATGAGGGCCAGGGTACCCACTTTTCCCCACGTCAGGGGTTAGGCTGCACTCTTTCTTTCTTTCTTTCTCCCCCCCATGAGGGCCAGGGTACCCACTTTTCCCCACGTCAGGGGTTAGGCTGCACTCTTTCTTTCTTTCTTTCTCCCCCCCCATGAGGGCCAGGGTACCCACTTTTCCCCACGTCAGGGGTTAGGCTGCACTCTTTCTTTCTTTCTTTCTCCCCCCCATGAGGGCCAGGGTACCCACTTTTCCCCACGTCAGGGGTTAGGCTGCACTCTTTCTTTCTTTCTTTCTCCCCCATCATGAGGGCCAGGGTACCCACTTTTCCCCACGTCAGGGGTTAGGCTGCACTCTTTCTTTCTTTCTTTCTCCCCCATCATGAGGGCCAGGGTACCCACTTTTCCCCACGTCAGGGGTTAGGCTGCACTCTTTCTTTCTTTCTTTCTCCCCCCCATGAGGGCCAGGGTACCCACTTTTCCCCACGTCAGGGGTTAGGCTGCACTCTTTCTTTCTTTCTTTCTCCCCCCCATGAGGGCCAGGGTACCCACTTTTCCCCACGTCAGGGGTTAGGCTGCACTCTTTCTTTCTTTCTTTCTCCCCCCCCATGAGGGCCAGGGTACCCACTTTTCCCCACGTCAGGGGTTAGGCTGCACTCTTTCTTTCTTTCTTTCTCCCCCATCATGAGGGCCAGGGTACCCACTTTTCCCCACGTCAGGGGTTAGGCTGCACTCTTTCTTTCTTTCTTTCTCCCCCCATCATGAGGGCCAGGGTACGCACTTTTCCCCACGTCAGGGGTTAGGCTGCACTCTTTCTTTCTTTCTTTCTCCCCCCCCATGAGGGCCAGGGTACCCACTTTTCCCCACGTCAGGGGTTAGGCTGCACTCTTTCTTTCTTTCTTTCTCCCCCCATCATGAGGGCCAGGGTACCCACTTTTCCCCACGTCAGGGGTTAGGCTGCACTCTTTCTTTCTTTCTTTCTCCCCCCCCATGAGGGCCAGGGTACCCACTTTTCCCCACGTCAGGGGTTAGGCTGCACTCTTTCTTTCTTTCTTTCTCCCCCCCCCATGAGGGCCAGGGTACCCACTTTTCCCCACGTCAGGGGTTAGGCTGCACTCTTTCTTTCTTTCTTTCTCCCCCATCATGAGGGCCAGGGTACCCACTTTTCCCCACGTCAGGGGTTAGGCTGCACCCTTTCTTTCTTTCTTTCTCCCCCATCATGAGGGCCAGGGTACCCACTTTTCCCCACGTCAGGGGTTAGGCTGCACTCTTTCTTTCTTTCTTTCTCCCCCATCATGAGGGCCAGGGTACCCACTTTTCCCCACGTCAGGGGTTAGGCTGCACTCTTTCTTTCTTTCTTTCTCCCCCCCCATGAGGGCCAGGGTACCCACTTTTCCCCACGTCAGGGGTTAGGCTGCACTCTTTCTTTCTTTCTTTCTCCCCCCCCATGAGGGCCAGGGTACCCACTTTTCCCCACGTCAGGGGTTAGGCTGCACTCTTTCTTTCTTTCTTTCTCCCCCCATCATGAGGGCCAGGGTACCCACTTTTCCCCACGTCAGGGGTTAGGCTGCACTCTTTCTTTCTTTCTTTCTCCCCCATCATGAGGGCCAGGGTACCCACTTTTCCCCACGTCAGGGGTTAGGCTGCACTCTTTCTTTCTTTCTTTCTCCCCCCATCATGAGGGCCAGGGTACCCACTTTTCCCCACGTCAGGGGTTAGGCTGCACTCTTTCTTTCTTTCTCTCCCCCCCCATGAGGGCCAGGGTACCCACTTTTCCCCACGTCAGGGGTTAGGCTGCACTCTTTCTTTCTTTCTTTCTCCCCCCCATGAGGGCCAGGGTACCCACTTTTCCCCACGTCAGGGGTTAGGCTGCACTCTTTCTTTCTTTCTTTCTCCCCCCATCATGAGGGCCAGGGTACCCACTTTTCCCCACGTCAGGGGTTAGGCTGCACTCTTTCTTTCTTTCTTCTCCCCCCCCCATGAGGGCCAGGGTACCCACTTTTCCCCACGTCAGGGGTTAGGCTGCACTCTTTCTTTCTTTCTTTCTCCCCCCATCATGAGGGCCAGGGTACCCACTTTTCCCCACGTCAGGGGTTAGGCTGCACTCTTTCTTTCTTTCTTTCTCCCCCCATCATGAGGGCCAGGGTACCCACTTTTCCCCACGTCAGGGGTTAGGCTGCACTCTTTCTTTCTTTCTTTCTCCCCCATCATGAGGGCCAGGGTACCCACTTTTCCCCACGTCAGGGGTTAGGCTGCACTCTTTCTTTCTTTCTTTCTCCCCCCCATGAGGGCCAGGGTACCCACTTTTCCCCACGTCAGGGGTTAGGCTGCACTCTTTCTTTCTTTCTTTCTCCCCCCCCATGAGGGCCAGGGTACCCACTTTTCCCCACGTCAGGGGTTAGGCTGCACTCTTTCTTTCTTTCTTTCTCCCCCCATCATGAGGGCCAGGGTACCCACTTTTCCCCACGTCAGGGGTTAGGCTGCACTCTTTCTTTCTTTCTTTCTCCCCCCCCATGAGGGCCAGGGTACCCACTTTTCCCCACGTCAGGGGTTAGGCTGCACTCTTTCTTTCTTTCTTTCTCCCCCCATCATGAGGGCCAGGGTACCCACTTTTCCCCACGTCAGGGGTTAGGCTGCACTCTTTCTTTCTTTCTTTCTCCCCCATCATGAGGGCCAGGGTACCCACTTTTCCCAACGTCAGGGGTTAGGCTGCACTCTTTCTTTCTTTCTTTCTCCCCCATCATGAGGGCCAGGGTACCCACTTTTCCCCACGTCAGGGGTTAGGCTGCACTCTTTCTTTCTTTC
The DNA here is from genome assembly GCF_012275295.1 of Melopsittacus undulatus. Taxonomy (NCBI): domain Eukaryota; kingdom Metazoa; phylum Chordata; class Aves; order Psittaciformes; family Psittaculidae; genus Melopsittacus; species Melopsittacus undulatus. The sequence goes on along the minus strand of NW_022994131.1, from coordinate 10,441 downwards.
TTTCTCCCCCCCATGAGGGCCAGGGTACCCACTTTTCCCCACGTCAGGGGTTAGGCTGCACTCTTTCTTTCTTTCTTTCTCCCCCATCATGAGGGCCAGGGTACCCACTTTTCCCCACGTCAGGGGTTAGGCTGCACTCTTTCTTTCTTTCTTTCTCCCCCATCATGAGGGCCAGGGTACCCACTTTTCCCCACGTCAGGGGTTAGGCTGCACTCTTTCTTTCTTTCTTTCTCCCCCATCATGAGGGCCAGGGTACCCACTTTTCCCCACGTCAGGGGTTAGGCTGCACTCTTTCTTTCTTTCTTTCTCCCCCCATCATGAGGGCCAGGGTACCCACTTTTCCCCACGTCAGGGGTTAGGCTGCACTCTTTCTTTCTTTCTTTCTCCCCCATCATGAGGGCCAGGGTACCCACTTTTCCCCACGTCAGGGGTTAGGCTGCACTCTTTCTTTCTTTCTTTCTCCCCCCATCATGAGGGCCAGGGTACCCACTTTTCCCCACGTCAGGGGTTAGGCTGCACTCTTTCTTTCTTTCTTTCTCCCCCCCATGAGGGCCAGGGTACCCACTTTTCCCCACGTCAGGGGTTAGGCTGCACTCTTTCTTTCTTTCTTTCTTTCTCCCCCCCCATGAGGGCCAGGGTACCCACTTTTCCCCACGTCAGGGGTTAGGCTGCACTCTTTCTTTCTTTCTTTCTCCCCCCCATGAGGGCCAGGGTACCCACGTTTCCCCACGTCAGGGGTTAGGCTGCACTCTTTCTTTCTTTCTTTCTCCCCCATCATGAGGGCCAGGGTACCCACTTTTCCCCACGTCAGGGGTTAGGCTGCACTCTTTCTTTCTTTCTTTCTCCCCCCCATGAGGGCCAGGGTACCCACTTTTCCCCACGTCAGGGGTTAGGCTGCACTCTTTCTTTCTTTCTTTCTCCCCCCCATGAGGGCCAGGGTACCCACTTTTCCCCACGTCAGGGGTTAGGCTGCACTCTTTCTTTCTTTCTTTCTCCCCCATCATGAGGGCCAGGGTACCCACTTTTCCCCACGTCAGGGGTTAGGCTGCACTCTTTCTTTCTTTCTTTCTCCCCCATCATGAGGGCCAGGGTACCCACTTTTCCCCACGTCAGGGGTTAGGCTGCACTCTTTCTTTCTTTCTTTCTCCCCCATCATGAGGGCCAGGGTACCCACTTTTCCCCACGTCAGGGGTTAGGCTGCACTCTTTCTTTCTTTCTTTCTCCCCCCCCATGAGGGCCAGGGTACCCACTTTTCCCCACGTCAGGGGTTAGGCTGCACTCTGTCTGTCTTTCTTTCTCCCCCCATCATGAGGGCCAGGGTACCCACTTTTCCCCACGTCAGGGGTTAGGCTGCACTCTTTCTTTCTTTCTTTCTCCCCCCCCATGAGGGCCAGGGTACCCACTTTTCCCCACGTCAGGGGTTAGGCTGCACTCTTTCTTTCTTTCTTTCTCCCCCCCATGAGGGCCAGGGTACCCACTTTTCCCCACGTCAGGGGTTAGGCTGCACTCTTTCTTTCTTTCTTTCCCCCCCCCCATGAGGGCCAGGGTACCCACTTTTCCCCACGTCAGGGGTTAGGCTGCACTCTTTCTTTCTTTCTTTCTCCCCCCCCATGAGGGCCAGGGTACCCACTTTTCCCCACGTCAGGGGTTAGGCTGCACTCTTTCTTTCTTTCTTTCTCCCCCCATCATGAGGGCCAGGGTACCCACTTTTCCCCACGTCAGGGGTTAGGCTGCACTCTTTCTTTCTTTCTTTCTCCCCCATCATGAGGGCCAGGGTACCCACTTTTCCCCACGTCAGGGGTTAGGCTGCACTCTTTCTTTCTTTCTTTCTCCCCCCATCATGAGGGCCAGGGTACCCACTTTTCCCCACGTCAGGGGTTAGGCTGCACTCTTTCTTTCTTTCTTTCTCCCCCCCATGAGGGCCAGGGTACCCACTTTTCCCCACGTCAGGGGTTAGGCTGCACTCTTTCTTTCTTTCTTTCTCCCCCCATCATGAGGGCCAGGGTACCCACTTTTCCCCACGTCAGGGGTTAGGCTGCACTCTTTCTTTCTTTCTTTCTCCCCCCCCATGAGGGCCAGGGTACCCACTTTTCCCCACGTCAGGGGTTAGGCTGCACTCTTTCTTTCTTTCTTTCTCCCCCCATCATGAGGGCCAGGGTACCCACTTTTCCCCACGTCAGGGGTTAGGCTGCACTCTTTCTTTCTTTCTTTCTCCCCCATCATGAGGGCCAGGGTACCCACTTTTCCCCACGTCAGGGGTTAGGCTGCACTCTTTCTTTCTTTCTTTCTCCCCCATCATGAGGGCCAGGGTACCCACTTTTCCCCACGTCAGGGGTTAGGCTGCACTCTTTCTTTCTTTCTTTCTCCCCCCATCATGAGGGCCAGGGTACCCACTTTTCCCCACGTCAGGGGTTAGGCTGCACTCTTTCTTTCTTTCTTTCTCCCCCCATCATGAGGGCCAGGGTACCCACTTTTCCCCACGTCAGGGGTTAGGCTGCACTCTTTCTTTCTTTCTTCCTCCCCCCCATGAGGGCCAGGGTACCCACTTTTCCCCACGTCAGGGGTTAGGCTGCACTCTTTCTTTCTTTCTTCTCCCCCCATCATGAGGGCCAGGGTACCCACTTTTCCCCACGTCAGGGGTTAGGCTGCACTCTTTCTTTCTTTCTTTCTCCCCCCATCATGAGGGCCAGGGTACCCACTTTTCCCCACGTCAGGGGTTAGGCTGCACTCTTTCTTTCTTTCTTTCTCCCCCCCCATGAGGGCCCGGGTACCCACTTTTCCCCACGTCAGGGTTAGGCTGCACTCTTTCTTTCTTTCTTTCCCCCCCCATGAGGGCCAGGGTACCCACTTTTCCCCACGTCAGGGGTTAGGCTGCACTCTTTCTTTCTTTCTTTCTCCCCCCATCATGAGGGCCAGGGTACCCACTTTTCCCCACGTCAGGGGTTAGGCTGCACTCTTTCTTTCTTTCTTTCTCCCCCCATCATGAGGGCCAGGGTACCCACTTTTCCCACGTCAGGGGTTAGGCTGCACTCTTTCTTTCTTTCTTTCTCCCCCATCATGAGGGCCAGGGTACCCACTTTTCCCCACGTCAGGGGTTAGGCTGCACTCTTTCTTTCTTTCTTTCTCCCCCCAACATGAGGGCCAGGGTACCCACTTTTCCCCACGTCAGGGGTTAGGCTGCACTCTTTCTTTCTTTCTTTCTCCCCCATCATGAGGGCCAGGGTACCCACTTTTCCCCACGTCAGGGGTTAGGCTGCACTCTTTCTTTCTTTCTTTCTCCCCCCATCATGAGGGCCAGGGTACCCACTTTTCCCCACGTCAGGGGTTAGGCTGCACTCTTTCTTTCTTTCTTTCTCCCCCCCATGAGGGCCAGGGTACCCACTTTTCCCCACGTCAGGGGTTAGGCTGCACTCTTTCTTTCTTCTTTCTCCCCCACATGAGGGCCAGGGTACCCACTTTTCCCCACGTCAGGGGTTAGGCTGCACTCTTTCTTTCTTTCTTTCTCCCCCCCATCATGAGGGCCAGGGTACCCACTTTTCCCCACGTCAGGGGTTAGGCTGCACTCTTTCTTTCTTTCTTTTCCCCCCATCATGAGGGCCAGGGTACCCACTTTTCCCCACGTCAGGGTTAGGCTGCACTCTTTCTTTCTTTCTTTCTCCCCCCCATGAGGGCCAGGGTACCCACTTTTCCCACGTCAGGGGTTAGGCTGCACTCTTTCTTTCTTTCTTTCTCCCCCCCCATGAGGGCCAGGGTACCCACTTTTCCCCACGTCAGGGGTTAGGCTGCACTCTTTCTTTCTTTCTTTCTCCCCCCATCATGAGGGCCAGGGTACCCACTTTTCCCCACGTCAGGGGTTAGGCTGCACTCTTTCTTTCTTTCTTTCTCCCCCCCCATGAGGGCCAGGGTACCCACTTTTTCCCACGTCAGGGGTTAGGCTGCACTCTTTCTTTCTTTCTTTCTCCCCCCCCATGCGGGCCAGGGTACCCACTTTTCCCCACGTCAGGGTTTGGCTGCACTCTTTCTTTCTTTCTTTCTCCCCCCATGAGGGCCAGGGTACCCACTTTTCCCCACGTCAGGGGTTAGGCTGCACTCTTTCTTTCTTTCTTTCTCCCCCCCATGAGGGCCAGGGTACCCACTTTTCCCCACGTCAGGGGTTAGGCTGCACTCTTTCTTTCTTTCTTTCTCCCCCATCATGAGGGCCAGGGTACCCACTTTTCCCCACGTCAGGGGTTAGGCTGCACTCTTTCTTTCTTTCTTTCTCCCCCCCCATGAGGGCCAGGGTACCCACTTTTCCCCACGTCAGGGGTTAGGCTGCACTCTTTCTTTCTTTCTTTCTCCCCCCCATGAGGGCCAGGGTACCCACTTTTCCCCACGTCAGGGGTAAGGCTGCACTCTTTCTTTCTTTCTTTCTCCCCCCATCATGAGGGCCAGGGTACCCACTTTTCCCCACGTCAGGGGTTAGGCTGCACTCTTTCTTTCTTTCTTTCTCCCCCCCATGAGGGCCAGGGTACCCACTTTTCCCCACGTCAGGGGTTAGGCTGCACTCTTTCTTTCTTTCTTTCTCCCCCCCATGAGGGCCAGGGTACCCACTTTTCCCACGTCAGGGGTTAGGCTGCACTCTTTCTTTCTTTCTTTCTCCCCCCCATGAGGGCCAGGGTACCCACTTTTCCCCCGTCAGGTTAGGTTAGGCCGCACTCTTTCTTTCTTTCTTTCTCCCCCCCATGAGGGCCAGGGTACCCACTTTTCCCCACGTCAGGGGTTAGGCTGCACTCTTTCTTTCTTTCTTTCTCCCCCCCCATGAGGGCCAGGGTACCCACTTTTCCCCACGTCAGGGGTTAGGCTGCACTCTTTCTTTCTTTCTTTCTCCCCCATCATGAGGGCCAGGGTACCCACTTTTCCCCACGTCAGGGGTTAGGCTGCACTCTTTCTTCTTCTTCTCCCCCCATCATGAGGGCCAGGGTACCCACTTTTCCCCACGTCAGGGGTTAGGCTGCACTCTCTTTCTTTCTTTCTCCCCCCATCAGGGCCAGGGTACCCACTTTTCCCCACGTCAGGGGTTAGGCTGCACTCTTTCTTTCTTTCTTTCTCCCCCCATGAGGGCCAGGGTACCCACTTTTCCCCACGTCAGGGGTTAGGCTGCACTCTTTCTTCTTTCTTTTCCCCCCCATGAGGGCCAGGGTACCCACTTTTCCCCACGTCAGGGGTTAGGCTGCACTCTTTCTTTCTTTCTTTCTCCCCCCCATGAGGGCCAGGGTACCCACTTTTCCCCACGTCAGGGGTTAGGCTGCACTCTTTCTTTCTTTCTTTCTCCCCCCCCATGAGGGCCAGGGTACCCACTTTCCCCACGTCAGGGGTTAGGCTGCACTCTTTCTTTCTTCTTTCCCCCCCCATGAGGGCCAGGGTACCCACTTTTCCCACGTCAGGGGTTAGGCTGCACTCTTTTTTTCTTTTTCTCCCCCCCCATGAGGGCCAGGGTACCCACTTTTCCCCACGTCAGGGGTTAGGCTGCACTCTCTTTCTTTCTTTCTCCCCCCATGAGGGCCAGGGTACCCACTTTTCCCCACGTCAGGGGTTAGGCTGCACTCTTTCTTTCTTTCTTTCCCCCCCCATCATGAGGGCCAGGGTACCCACTTTTCCCCACGTCAGGGGTTAGGCTGCACTCTTTCTTCTTTCTTTCTCCCCCCCATGAGGGCCAGGGTACCCACTTTTCCCCACGTCAGGGGTTAGGCTGCACTCTTTCTTTCTTTCTTTCTCCCCCCACCCCCCATGAGGGCCAGGGTACCCACTTTTCCCCACGTCAGGGGTTAGGCTGCACTCTCTGTCTTTCTCCCCCCCCCATGAGGGCCAGGGTACCCACTTTTCCCCACGTCAGGGGTTAGGCTGCACTCTTTCTTTCTTTCTTTCTCCCCCCATCATGAGGGCCAGGGTACCCACTTTTCCCCACGTCAGGGGTTAGGCTGCACTCTTTCTTTCTTTCTTTCTCCCCCATCATGAGGGCCAGGGTACCCACTTTCCCCACGTCAGGGGTTAGGCTGCACTCTTTCTTCTTTCTTTCTTCCCCCCATCATGAGGGCCAGGGTACCCACTTTCCCACGTCAGGGGTTGGGCTGCACTCTTTCTTTCTTTCTTTCTCCCCCCCCATGAGGGCCAGGGTACCCACTTTTCCCCACGTCAGGGTTAGGCTGCACTCTTTCTTCTTTCTTCTCCCCCCCATGAGGGCCAGGGTACCCACTTTTCCCCACGTCAGGGGTTAGGCTGCACTCTTTCTTTCTTTCTTTCTCCCCCCCCATGAGGGCCAGGGTACCCACTTTTCCCCACGTCAGGGGTTAGGTGCACTCTTTCTTTCTTTCTTTCTCCCCCCATCATGAGGCCAGGGTACCCACTTTTCCCCACGTCAGGGGTTAGGCTGCACTCTTTCTTTCTTTCTTTCTCCCCCCATCATGAGGGCCAGGGTACCCACTTTTCCCCACGTCAGGGTTAGGCTGCACTCTTTCTTTCTTTCTTCTCCCCCCATCATGAGGGCCAGGGTACCCACTTTTCCCACGTAAGGGGTTAGGCTGCACTCTTTCTTTCTTTCTTTTCTCCCCATCATGAGGGCCAGGGTACCCACTTTTCCCACGTCAGGGGTTAGGCTGCACTCTCTTTTTTCTTTCTTTCTCCCCCCCATGAGGGCCAGGGTACCCACTTTTCCCCACGTCAGGGGTTAGGCTGCACTCTTTCTTTCTTTCTTTCTCCCCCCATCATGAGGGCCAGGGTACCCACTTTTCCCCACGTCAGGGGTTAGGCTGCACTCTTTCTTTCTTTCTTTCTCCCCCCCATGAGGGCCAGGGTACCCACTTTTCCCCACGTCAGGGGTTAGGCTGCACTCTTTCTTTCTTTCTTTCTCCCCCATCATGAGGGCCAGGGTACCCACTTTTCCCCACGTCAGGGGTTAGGCTGCACTCTTTCTTTCTTTTCTTCTCCCCCCCCATGAGGGCCAGGGTACCCACTTTTCCCCACGTCAGGGGTTAGGCTGCACTCTTTCTTTCTTTCTTTCTCCCCCCCCATGAGGGCCAGGGTACCCACTTTTCCCCGTCAGGGGTTAGGCTGCACTCTTTCTTTCTTCTTTTCTCCCCCCCATGAGGGCCAGGGTACCCACTTTTCCCACGTCAGGGGTTAGGCTGCACTCTTTCTTTCTTTCTTTCTCCCCCATCATGAGGGCCAGGGTACCCACTTTTCCCCACGTCAGGGGTTAGGCTGCACTCTTTCTTTCTTTCTTTCTCCCCCATCCATGAGGGCCAGGGTACCCACTTTTCCCCACGTCAGGGGTTAGGCTGCACTCTTTCTTTCTTTTCTTTTCTCCCCCATCATGAGGGCCAGGGTACCACTTTTCCCCACGTCGGGGGTAGGCTGCACTCTTTCTTTCTTTCTTTCTCCCCCCATCATGAGGGCCAGGGTACCCACTTTTCCCCACGTCAGGGGTTAGGCTGCACTCTTTCTTTCTTTCTTTCTCCCCCCATCATGAGGGCCAGGGTACCCACTTTTCCCCACGTCAGGGGTTAGGCTGCACTCTTTCTTTCTTTCTTTCTCCCCCCATCATGAGGGCCAGGGTACCCACTTTTTCCCACGTCAGGGGTTAGGCTGCACTCTTTCTTTCTTTCTTCTCCCCCCTCATGAGGGCCAGGGTACCCACTTTTCCCCACGTCAGGGGTTAGGCTGCACTCTTTCTTTCTTTCTTTCTCCCCCATCATGAGGGCCAGGGTACCCACTTTTCCCCACGTCAGGGGTTAGGCTGCACTCTTTCTTTCTTTCTCCCCCCCATCATGAGGGCCAGGGTACCCACTTTTCCCACGTCAGGGGTTAGGCTGCACTCTTTCTTTCGTTCTTTCTCCCCCCCATGAGGGCCAGGGTACCCACTTTTCCCCACGTCAGGGGTTAGGCTGCACTCTTTCTTCTTTCTTTTCCCCCATCATGAGGGCCAGGGTACCCACTTTTCCCCACGTCAGGGGTTAGGCTGCACTCTTTCTTTCTTTCTTTCTCCCCCCCATGAGGGCCAGGGTACCCACTTTTCCCCACGTCAGGGGTTAGGCTGCACTCTTTCTTTCTTTCTTTCTCCCCCCCATGAGGGCCAGGGTACCCACTTTTCCCCACGTCAGGGGTTAGGCTGCACTCTTTCTTTCTTTCTTTCTCCCCCCATGAGGGCCAGGGTACCCACTTTTCCCACGTCAGGGGTTAGGCTGCACTCTTTCTTTCTTTCTTTCTCCCCCCCATGAGGGCCAGGGTACCCACTTTTCCACGTCAGGGGTTAGGCTGCACTCTTTCTTTCTTTCTTTCTCCCCCCACCATGAGGGCCAGGGTACCCACTTTTCCCCACGTCAGGGGTTAGGCTGCACTCTTTTCTTTTCTTTCTCCCCCCCATGATGAGGCCAGGGTACCCACTTTTCCCCACGTCAGGGGTTAGGCTGCACTCTTTCTTTCTTTCTTTCTCCCCCCCATGAGGGCCAGGGTACCACTTTTCCCCACGTCAGGGGTTAGGCTGCACTCTTTCTTTCTTTCTTTTCCCCCCTCATGAGGGCCAGGGTACCCACTTTTCCCACGTCAGGGGTTAGGCTGCACTCTTTCTTTCTTTCTTTCTCCCCCATCATGAGGGCCAGGGTACCCACTTTTCCCCACGTCAGGGGTTAGGCTGCACTCTTTCTTTCTTTCTTTCTCCCCCCATCATGAGGGCCAGGGTACCCACTTTTCCCCACGTCAGGGGTTAGGCTGCACTCTTTCTTTCTTTCTTTCTTCCCCCCATGAGGGCCAGGGTACCCACTTTCCCCACGTCAGGGGTTAGGCTGCACTCTTTCTTTCTTTCTTTCTCCCCCCATCATGAGGGCCAGGGTACCCACTTTTCCCCACGTCAGGGGTTAGGCTGCACTCTTTCTTTCTTTCTTTCTCCCCCCCCATGAGGGCCAGGGTACCCACTTTTCCCCACGTCAGGGGTTAGGCTGCACTCTTTCTTTCTTTTCTTTTTCCCCCATCATGAGGGCCAGGGTACCCACTTTTCCCCACGTCAGGGGTTAGGCTGCACTCTTTCTTTCTTTCTTTCTCCCCCATCATGAGGGCCAGGGTACCCACTTTCCCCACGTCAGGGGTTAGGCTGCACTCTTCTTTCTTTCTTTCTCCCCCCCATCATGAGGGCCAGGGTACCCACTTTTCCCCACGTCAGGGGTTAGGCTGCACTCTTTCTTTCTTCTTTCTTTCTCCCCCCCCATGAGGGCCAGGGTACCCACTTTTCCCCACGTCAGGGGTTAGGCTGCACTCTTTCTTTCTTTCTTTCTCCCCCATTGAGGGCCAGGGTACCCACTTTTCCCCACGTCAGGGGTTAGGCTGCACTCTTTCTTTCTTTCTTTCTCCCCCCCCCATGAGGGCCAGGGTACCCACTTTTCCCCACGTCAGGGGTTAGGCTGCACTCTTTCTTTCTTTCTTTCTCCCCCATCATGAGGGCCAGGGTACCACTTTTCCCCACGTCAGGGTTAGGCTGCACTCTTTCTTTCTTTCTTTCTCCCCCATCATGAGGGCCAGGGTACCCACTTTTCCCCACGTCAGGGTTAGGCTGCACTCTTTCTCTTTCTTTCTCCCCCCCCATGAGGGCCAGGGTACCCACTTTTCCCCACGTCAGGGGTTAGGCTGCACTCTTTCTTTCTTTCTTTCTCCCCCACATGAGGGCCAGGGTACCCACTTTTCCCCACGTCAGGGGTTAGGCTGCACTCTTTCTTTCTTTCTTTCTCCCCCCATCATGAGGGCCAGGGTACCACTTTTCCCCACGTCAGGGGTTAGGCTGCACTCTTTCTTTCTTTCTTTCTCCCCCCATCATGAGGGCCAGGGTACCCACTTTTCCCCACGTCAGGGGTTAGGCTGCACTCTTTCTTTTTTTCTTTCTCCCCCCATCATGAGGGCCAGGGTACCCACTTTTCCCCACGTCAGGGGTTAGGCTGCACTCTTTCTTTCTTTCTTTCTCCCCCCCATGAGGGCCAGGGTACCCACTTTTCCCCACGTCAGGGGTAGGCTGCACTCTTTTTTTCCCCCCATCATGAGGGCCAGGGTACCCACTTTTCCCCACGTCAGGGGTTAGGCTGCACTCTTTCTTTCTTTCTTCTCCCCCCATCATGAGGGCCAGGGTACCCACTTTTCCCCACGTCAGGGGTTAGGCTGCCACTCTTTCTTTCTTTCTCCCCCCATCATGAGGGCCAGGGTACCCACTTTTCCCCACGTCAGGGGTTAGGCTGCACTCTTTCTTTCTTTCTTCTCCCCCATCATGAGGGCCAGGGTACCCACTTTTCCCCACGTCAGGGGTTAGGCTGCACTCTTTCTTTCTTTCTTTCTTTCTCCCCCCCCATGAGGGCCAGGGTACCCACTTCCCCACGTCAGGGGTTAGGCTGCACTCTTTCTTTCTTTCTTTCTCCCCCCCCATGAGGGC